>NW_019943461.1:102343-106342 GCF_002910315.2 Salvelinus sp. IW2-2015 | reverse complement strand
CTGATAACCCCTAGAAGAGGTAGAGCGGAGGGGTACATCACAGTAGGGGGAGGTGCAGCTGAGTATACGTAGAGGCAGTGCGCGATGATGGTAATACAAAAGGAGAGGTACATTTGAAGTAATACAGATAGGGGGAGGTCGGCAGCGTAGACGGGTAAAAGTAGAGGGGAGCATGCATGCGTTGAGGTGCTAATCAGTAGGGACAGCTGCAGCGTAGGAATACAGTAGAGGGAGTGATCAAGCGTGAGGTAATTACAGTAGGGGGAGAGCTGACTGTGGAGGTAATACAGTAGAGGGGAGTTGCAGCGTGAGGTAATACAAGTAGGGAAGGTGCGAGCGTGAGGTAATACAGTAGGGGGAGGGTGCAGCGTGAGGTAATACAGTAAGGGAGAGTGCAGCGTGAGGTAATACAGTAGGGGGAGGTGCAGCGTGAGGTAATACAGTAGGGGAGGATGCGTGAGGTAATACAGTAGGGGGAGGCTGTCAGCGTGAGGTAATACAGTAGGGGGGGCTTGAGCGTGAGGTATACATGTAGGGGAGTCTCAGCGTGAGGTAATACAGTAGGGGATGGCAGCGTGAGGGGTAATACAGTAGGGGGAGGCGCAGCGTGAGGTAATACAGTAGGGGGAGTGCAGCGTGAGGTAATACAGTAGGGAGAGGGTGCAGCGTGAGTAATCCAGTAACGGGGAGGAGCAGCGTGAGGTATACCAAGGGGAGGATTGCAGCGCGTGAAGGTTAAGATGGAGGACGCAGTGTGAAGTCAGGGGAAGTAGCAGCGTGACGGTATACAGGTAGGGGGGTGCCCTCCCCCTACTGTATTACCTCACGCTGCACCTCCCCCTACTGTATTACCTCACGCTGCACCTCCCCATTCACTGAACCCTCTTCCAGCCAGGACAATGGCAACAATAGAGACTAAATAAGATATACCCAAAGCAAAATGTTTTAATTAATGATAACCAGCTAGCTGTGAAGCAAGCTAGTTAAACAGTCAAAAATGTTTAGTAACACTAATGTTAAGCAAGGTAGACGTAAACTTTTCATGGGTAGCTAGCTACCAATTATTCATGGTTAGCTAGCTAGCCAGTTAGCCCTATTGAATTACTATGGACTTACACATTCCCTGAACCTTCTTCCAGCCAGGACAATGGCAATAGAGACGAAACAAGATATACACAAAGCAAACATTTTACTTCATAACTATCAGCTAGCTATATGTGAACCGTAATAATGTARCTAACCAGGAGACCTAAAACTAAAGGGTAGATGTCAATTCTTCGTGTGTCTATCTGGCTAGCTAACAGTAGTAGTTAGCMCTATTGACTTACTATGTATGGCCTTGTGATTTACGCACACTACAGTGGGTCTATAGTGAAGGCAGGTTAACATGGCAAATTTATTAACGTATCGAGATAAAAAATATTGTAGTCCGGCAACATATGAGATGTGAATGGGCAACATTTAATTCTGAAGTCGGAGTGAATTTTCTCTCGCTGCAGCTCAAATAATGGCCGTCGTTGATGTCAAGAAATTGAGCGGCATTTTTTTTTTACGAGGTTTCGTCATATTTCTGTGCAAACTTTTCGTTGAAGCTTGCATAGATGCATGCTTCAAAATACGTACAAACAGAGTTCGCATTCGAGAAGAGCACGGTAGGATGCATTTTTGAGAAACACCCAATGTTTGTGTTTTATCACAAAAGCAACAGTTGTATCACAACCATTGTGTCAAATGTGTTGTACATCGGTGTGTTGTACATCGGTGTGTTGTACATCGGTGTGTTGTACATCGGTGTGTTGTACATCGGTGTGTTGTACATCGGTGTGTTGTACATCGGTGTGTCGGTGTGTTGTACATCGGTGTGTTGTACATCGGTGTGTTGTACAGCCTGAGTGCTAATGGGCCTTAGTGGATCTTTAAAAGTTGAATCTGATCATCATCTTTCTAACTGATCTGAATCACTCTTCTTGCGTCCCAAATGGCTCCCTATTCTGCACTACTTTTGACCAGAGCTCATTACCTCACGCTGCTCCTCCCCCTACTGTATTACCTCACGCTGCTCCTCCCCCTACTGTATTACCTCACGCTGCTCCTCACGCTGCTCCAGAGCATAGGGAATAGGGTGCCATTCAGGACGCTGTTGCTGTCTACACTGCATCTCCATTGAGGTCAAATAAGCCAAACAAAATCAGGGGATCCAAAGCAGTGTTGTAAATGACACGCCACAGAGTAGAGCAAACCGTCGCTCTGAGACTCCTGCCAGAGTACAGTTTGTTATTTCAGACCTGTTGAATTGGCCACATCTAGTCGTTCCTCTTCTGGGCGACGTTTTGTTAGTTTTTCTCTTCTCGATGTTCTTCAAACCCAGTGAATACATCAGAGGGGCATGGTGTGTGGCCAGGGGCATGGTGTGTGGCCAGGGGCATGGTGTGTGGCCAGGGGCACGGTGTGTGGCCAGGGGCACGGTGTGTGGCCAGGGGCACGGTGTGTGGCCAGGGGCACGGTGTGTGGCCAGGGGCACGAAAAGAAAAATCCCCATATAAGACATGTCTATGTCCCGGAATTGGCTGTTGTTTACAACTTCGCAAAAACCATCAAGTGCTATGATGAAACTGGCTCTCATGAGGACTGCCACAGAAAGGAAGAGCTTCCTCTGCTGCAGAGGATAAGTTATTAGAGTTAACTGCACATCAGATTGCAGGCCAAATAAATGCTTCACAGAGTTCGAGTAACAGACACATCTCAACCTCAACTGTTCAGAGGAGACTGCGTGAATCAGGCCTTTATGGTCGAATTGCTGCAGGGAACCACTACTAAAGGACACCAATAAGAAGATTTTTGGTTCAACCGCCGTGTCTGTGTGAGACGCAGAGTAGGTGAACAGATGATCTCCGTATGTGTGGTTCCACCGTGAAGCATGGAGGAGGAGGTGTGGGGTGCTTTGCTGGTGACAGTGTCTGTGGTTTATTTAGAATTCAAGGCACACTTAACCAGCATGGCTACTACAGCATTCTGCAACGATACGCCATCACCATATGTGTTTGCGCTTAGTGAGACTATCATTTCTTTTTCAACAGGACAAATGACCCAACACACCTCCAAGCTCTGTAAGGGCTATTTGACCAAGAAGGAGAGTGATGGAGTCTGCATTAGATGACCTGGCCTCCAACATCCGACCTCAACCCAATTGAGATGGTTTGGGATGAGTTGGACTGCAGAGTGAAGGAAAAGCAGCCAACATATGTGGGAACTCCTTCAAGACTTGTGGAAAGCATTCCAGGTGAAGCTGGTAGAGAGAATGCCAAGAGTGTGCAAAGCTGTTATCAAGGGTGGCTACTTTGAAGAATTTAAAATACACAATACGTTTTGATTTGTTTAACACTTTTTTTTGTTACTACATGATTCCATATGTTATTTCATGGTTGATGGCTTTCAATATTCTCTACAATGAGGAAAATAGTCAAACATAAAGAAAAACCTTTGATAGGTGTGTCCAAACTTTTGACTGGTACTGTATGTGTACAGTTGAAGTCAGAAGTTTACATACACCTTAAGCAAATACATTTAAACTCAGTTTTTCACAATTCCTGACCTTTAATCCTAGTAAAAATTCCCTGTTTTAGGTCAGTTAGGATCACCACTTTATTTTAAGAATGTGAATGTCAGAATAATAGTAGAGAGAATATTTTTATTTCAACTTTCATCACATTCCAGTGGGTCAGAAGTTTACATACACTCAATTAGAATTTGGTAGCGTTGCTTTTAAATTGTTTAACTTGTGTCAAAACGTTAGGGCACCCTTCCACAAGCTTCCCACAATAAGTTGGGTGAATTATGGCCCATTCCTCCTGACAAAGCTGGTGTAACCGGTTTGTAGGCCACCTAGATCGCACACGCTTTTCAGTTATGCTCACAGATTTTCTATGGGATTGAGGTCAAGGCTTTGTGATGGCCACTCCAATACCTTGACTTTGTTGTCCTTAGCCATTTTCCCAACTT
>NW_019943461.1:96299-102085 GCF_002910315.2 Salvelinus sp. IW2-2015 | reverse complement strand
CTTAACCAGCATGGCTACTACAGCATTCTGCAACGATACGCCATCACCATATGGTTTGCGCTTAGTAGACTATCATTTCTTTTTCAACAGGACAAATGACCCAACACACCTCCAAGCTCTGTAAGGGCTATTTGACCAAGAAGGAGAGTGATGGAGCTTGCATTAGATGACCTGGCCTCCACAATCATCCGACCTCAACCCAATTGAGATGGTTTGGGATGAGTTGGACTGCAGAGTGAAGGAAAAGCAGCCAACATAGTGGGAACTCCTTCAAGACTGTTGGAAAAGCATTCCAGGTGAAGCTGGTAGAGAGAAGCCAAGAGTGTGCAAAGCTGTTATCAAGGGTGGCTACTTTGAAGAATTTAAAATATCAAATACGTTTTGATTTGTTAACACTTTTTTGTTACTACATGATTCCATATGTTATTTCATGGTTGATGGCTTTCAATTACTCTACAATGAGGAAAATAGTCAAAACATAAGAAAAACCTTTGTAGTGTGGTCCAAACTTTTGACTGGTACTGTATGTGTACAGTTGAAGTCAGAAGTTTACATACACCTTAAGCAAATACATTTAAACTCAGTTTTTCACAATTCCTGACCTTTAATCCTAGTAAAAATTCCCTGTTTTAGGTCAGTAGGATCACCACTTTATTTTAAGAATGTGAAATGTCAGAATAATAGTAGAGAGAATTATTTATTTCAACTTTCATCACATTCCAGTGGGTCAGAAGTTTACATACACTCAATTAGAATTTTTGGTAGCGTTGCCTTTAAATTGTTTAACTTGTGTCAAACGTTTAGGGCAGCCTTCACAAAGCTTCCCACAATAAGTTGGGTGAATTATGGCCCATTCCTCCTGACAAAGCTGGTGTAACCGTTTGTAGGCCACCTAGATCGCACACGCTTTTCAGTTATGCTCACAGATTTTCTATGGGTTGAGGTCAAGCTTTGTGATGGCCACTCCAATACCTTGACTTTGTTGTCCTTAAGCCATTTTGCCACAACTTTGAAGTATGCTTGGGGTCAATGTCCATTTGGACCCATTTGCGACCAAGCTTTAACTCCTGACTGATGTCTTGAGATGTTGCTTCAATATATCCACAATTGTCCTTCTCTTGAAGCCATCTATTTTGTGAAGTGCACGAGTCCTCCTGCAGCAAAGCACCCCCACAACATGATGCTGCCATCCCTATGCTTCACGTTTGGGATGGTGTTCTTAGGCACGCAAGCCTCCCCCTTTTTCCTCCAAACATAACGATGGTCATTATGGCCAAAAAGTTCTATTTTTGTTTCATCAGACCAGAGAGCATTCTCCAAAAAGTACAATCTTTGTCCCCATGTGCAGTTGCAAACCGTAGTCTGCCTTTTTATGGTGGTTTTGGAGCAGTGGCTTCTTCCTTGCTGAGCGGCCTTTCAGGTTATGTCAATATAGGACTCATTTTACTGGGATATCGAACTTTTGTACCGGTTTCCTCCAGCATCTTCACAAGGTCCTTTGCTGTTGTTCTGGGATTGATTTGCACTTTTTGCACCAAAGTACGTTCACTTTAAGAGAAAGAAGGCGCTCCTTCCTGAGCGGTATGATGGCTGCGTGGTCCTATGGTTTTATACTTGCGTGCTATGTTTGTACAGATGAACGTGGTACCTTCAGGCGTTTGGAAATTGCTCCCAAGGATGAACCAGACTTGTGGTGGTCTACAAATTCTTGGCTGATGTTTTATTTTTCCCATGACTGTCAAGCAAAGAGGCACTGAGTTTCAAGGTAGGCCTTGAAATACATCCACAGGTATACCTCCAATTGACTCAAATGATGTCAATTAGCCTATCAGAAGCGTCTAAAGCCATGACATCATTTCTGGAATTTTCCAAGCTGTTTAAAGGCACAGTCAACTTAGTTATGTAAACTTCTGACCCACTGGAATTGTGATACAGTGAATAATAAGTCTGTAAACAATTTCTGGAAAAAATTACTGTCATGCACAAACCGACTTGCCAAACTATAGTTTGTAACAAGAAATGTGTGGAGTGGTTGAAAAACGAGTCTTAATGACTCCAACCTAAGTGTATGTAAACTTCCGACTTCAACTGTATGTGTGAAAGGGAAACAGTACAGGGCAATAAAGCTATCTGTCAAATGTCAACAGGTTTTGTTTCACAGAAACTCAGAGATCATGGTTGTATTTTTGCTCAGAGAGCACCACTGGTGGTTGTTTTCTTGATACTCTAAATGAAGGTGACTTGTGCACTGCTTTTAAAGTGTCTCATTGTCTGAACTACGTAACCCCCAACCTGTCATCACTGCTTTAAGAGAGAGTCAAGCACAGTGAATGTCGGATGGAATGCTCGGATGAATGCTCAGAGTCGGAGTGGAAGCTCGGAGTGGAATGCTCGGGAGTGGAATGCTCGGGAGTGGAATCTGGAATGTAAATTTTTTCATCATTATTCAACTAAACATTTGAACGCCTGGCCACACACCATGCCCCTGGCCACACACCATGCCCCTGGCCACACACCATGCCCCTAGCCACACACCATGCCCCTGGCCACACACCATGCCCCTGGCCACACACCATGAGCCCTGGCCACACACCATGCCCCTGGCCACACACCATGCCCCTGCCACACACATGCCCCTGCCACACACCATGCCCCTGCACCACACCAGCCCTGGCCACACACCATGCCGCCGGCCACACACCCATGCCCCTGGCCACACACCATAACCCCTGGCCACAGCCACCATACCCCTGGCCACACCCATACCCCTGGCCACACACCATATTGTTAATCTAACTGCAGTGTCACATTTACAGTAGCTATTACAACAACAAAAATACCATGCTATTGTTTGAGGATAGTGCACTACAACAAAACACTTATCACGGCAGCTGGTTTGATGCATTCACCTCTGAAGGTAAATAATGTACTTACATTCAGTAATCTTGCTCTGATTTGTCATCCTGATTTGTCATCCAGCCATCTAGATKTGTGAAGGTTAGTGYMTTTTCTGTAGGGAAGCTAATGATCCATCATGTATGACATTCCTGKGAGTGTRTWAACTTACATTTTTTATTATCATAGCATTTTTGTATGTTCTCTATAGTTATGTACTTGAAAATGTATAAATTGACCAATTCGGTACATTTGTGCAAACTCCTGTCAGACTTGATACAAAATGTTGTGTAGTGATGTAATTCTTCACTGGATCAGTCTGAAACTGTGCACGCACACTGCTGCCATCTTGTGGACAACATCTAAATTACACCTAAAATCCTATCTCAATGTATGGCCTTTCTCTTGCATTTCATAGATGATGAAAAGAAAGAGAATGCATGTTTTTTTCTTTGTATTATCTATTACCAGATCTAATGTGTTAGATTCTCCTACATTCATTTAACATTTCCACAAACTTCAGTGTTTCCTTTCAAATGTTTACAAGAAAATGTATATTCTTGCTTCAGGTCCTGAGCTACAGGCAGTTAGATTTGGGTATGTTATTTTAGGCGAACATTTAAAAAAGGGTCCGATCCTTAAGAAGTTTTAATTAAATTAAAATGAATKATGGACTGTCGTTTCTCTTTGCTTATTTGAGCTGTTCTTGCCATAGTATGGACTTGGTCTTATACCACCCCTAGCTTGTCACAACTGATTGGCTCAAACGYATTAAGAAGGAAAGAAATTCCACAAATTAACAAGGCACACCTGTTAATTGAAATGCATTCCAGGTGACTACCTCATGAAGCTGGTTGAGAAAATGCCAAGCGTGTACACAGCTGTCAACAAGGCAAAGGGTAGCTACTGCGGTCCAGCTATCTAGTAGTGGCTCGTCACTTACCTCTATCTGAATGTGCTATCCACATTGACCACACAGGTGAGTTCCCACATGAACCATAAACAGGTGAGTTCCCACAAGACCATAAACAGGGTGAGTTCCCACAGGACAATAAACAAGTGTGTGCAAACAATACCTTTAAATCCCTACCCCTAGACCAAACTGATCTGATGACAGCACTTAAGCACCAAAACACATAAAAATCCAAATAAACTTGATTATTTGTCCAGACACCATCAATATGTCCCGTCCACTATCAAATGTAGCTCTGAAGTCTCGCTCCAGATGACAAAGGACAAAAACAGGAAGACTACCTTCCATCACAGTCATACTTCTTCACAATCACATATTTAGACATTAAAGAATGTGAGGTTTAAATTTAGCGGTCTTTCTTAAAGGCTAAGGCATATCTTCTTTCTTCACTGTTTGGTAAATATGCATACACAGACAGACAGATGGCGGCCACAGGACTCATCGTTTGGCTTGAGTTCATCAAAGCCCTTTAGATAGGTTTAGAGTGAATGATGGAACACGGCCCAACTTCATGGGCTTCCATACTGGTCTCCCATAGGACTTCTTTATTCATACTGATATCACTACATGACCAAAAAGTATATGGACATCTGCTCGTCGAACATCTCATTCCAAAATCATGAGCATTAATATTTAGTGGTCTCCCCTTTGCTGCTATAACAGCCTCCACTCTTCAGGAAGGCTTTCCACTAGATGTTGAAACATCGCTGCGGGACTTGCTTCCATTCAGCACAAGAGCATTAGTGAGTGTCGGGCACTGATGTAGGACGATTAGGCCCTGCTTGCAGTTGGCGTTCCAATTCATCCCAAAGGTGTTTGATGGGTTGAGGTCAGGGCTCTCTGCAGGCCAGTCAAGTTCTTCCACACCGATCTCGACAGCTCATTTCTGTATGGACCTCGCTTTGTGCACGGGGCATTGTAATGCTGAAATAGGAAAGGGCCTTCCCCAAACTGTTGCCACAAAGCTGGAAGCACAGAATCAGAACGTCATTGTATGCTGTAGCATTAAGATTTCCCTTCACGGCAACTAAGGGGCCAAGCCCGAACCATGAAATACAGCCCCAGACCATTATTCCTCCTCCACCAAACTTTACAGTTGAACTATGAATTCGGGCAAGTAAGCGTCTCCTGGCATCTGCTAACCCAGACGGTAAAGCGTGATCATCACTCCAGAGAACGCGTTTCCAACTGCTCCAGTTCCAATGGCGGCAAGCTTTACATCCCTCCAGCCGATACTTGGCATTGAGCATGGTGATCTTAGGCTTGTGTGCAGCTGCTCGGCCATGGAAACCCCATATCATGAAGCTCCCGACAAACAGTTATTGTCCTGACGTTGCTTCCAGAGGCAGTTTGAACTCGGTAGTGAGTGTTGCAACCGAGGACAGACGATTTTTACACGCTATGCGCTTCAGCGGTCCTGTTATGTGAGCTTTGTGTGGCCTACCACTTTGCGGCTGAGCCGTTGTTGCTCTAGACGTTTCCACTTCACATTAACAGCACTTTGACCGGGGCAGCTCTAGCAGGGCAGAAATTTGACAAACTGATTGTTGAAAGGTGGCATCCTATGACAGTGCAGGTTGAAAGTCATGAGCTTTTAGAAAGGCCAGTTTACTGCCAATGTTTATCTATGGAGATTGCATGGCTGTGTGCTCGATTTTATACCCAGTCAGCACGGGTGTGGCTGAAATAGCCGAATCCACTAATTTGAAGGGTGTTCACATACTTTTGTATATATAGTATACAGTACCAGTCAAAAGTTTGGACACACCAACTCATTCAAGGGTTTTTCTTTATTTGTACTTTCTACATTGTGAATAATAAAAGAAGACATCAAAACTATGAAATAACACATGGAATCATGTGTTAACCAAAAAAAGTGTTAAACAAATAAAATATATTTGAGATTTGAGATCTTCAT
>NW_019943461.1:80051-96274 GCF_002910315.2 Salvelinus sp. IW2-2015 | reverse complement strand
CCGTGTCAGCAGGCTCTTAGCCCCAGGCTCCAACCGGATGACTGGGGTTCAGAAACACCCCCACCTCTAACTCCTCCTGCCCCGTCTACAGAACCAGAGCCTTGTTGTCCAACTCCTAGCAGCTGGAACGCTGGGTCCGGTAGGGCCAGTACCCAGCCACTGCCAGGGCCGTGCCCACCACCACCACGATGACCCCAGCACCAGGAAGGCTCCTGCATGGAGCGGATGCGCAGCTCCCCGCGGATCAGGCCCTCCTTCTTCCGGCCCAGCAGGCTGAAACCAGACATCCGTTGGCGTGGAAGAGAGCTTGGCGTCTGGCCCCCGGGCCCCGGCCTTCTGGGTCTTCATGGTGCGGCTCGGTCCAGTGCCCTATCGGAACACTGTGGAAGGGGGGGGGGGGGGGGGTTCAAGGGTTAGGAAGACACATTAATTATGGACTATCCATTTTTTTCTACTGTTGTTGATATTGTTCACCTTTTTCCCCCACTTCCCTTTTTTCTACTTTGTTTCTTCCTCTTTTTTAATCTTCTGAAGTGGGTTGTGAGCTTTAAATCAACTTTTTGACTTGACTGATGCAACAACGCATCCTTATCCTGTAAACATTGAACTCTTAGCCTCATATAATTCATTGAATAAGTTCTCACTATCATACTGCCAATACCTTTTTTTTGCTCTATTGCTCTGTTGTAAACATATAGCTTCTGGTTCTCAGGGTTTTGATACGTGACACAACCAAACGTTTCCCTTTTGAAATACTTTGTTAAAAACATTTCAATTTAAGAGACACTAAAAAGTATTTTGTGAATGTTTTTAGTCCTTGCTTTGGAGATCTAAAAAAAAAATATCAGTTTATCACATTTTGCATAATCGTACATTTTTTTGTATGTTAATGTTCACAGAAAACCATTCAAGTTATAGCGTACTCCTCTTACAAACTGTTCCAAACCATGTCGGTGGCGAGCTTCTAAATTCAAATGCTACAAACACTGACACGTGGCGTTCTACGTGAGTTCCCACATGACCATAAACAGGTGAGTTCCCACATGACCATAAACAGGGTGAGTTCCACATGACAAAACGGTGAGTTCCCACTGACCATAAACAGGGTGAGTTCCCACATGACCATAAACAGGGTGAGTTCCCACATGACCATAAACAGGGTGAGTTCCCACATGACCATAAACAGGGTGAGTTCCCACATGACCATAAACAGGGTGAGTTCCCACATGACCATAAACAGGGTGAGTTCCCACATGACCATAAACAGGGTGAGTTCCCACATGACCATAAACAGGGTGAGTTCCCACATGACCATAACCGGTGAGTTCCCACATGCATGCGCATAAAACAGTAGATAGAATTACCCACTCCAACAGACCCATAAAACAAAATATGTTGTTACCCACCCAAAAGAACACATAAATCAGTTGAGGTCGGTCTCTGCACATTAAAGAACATAACCGTCTATCCGAACGTTGAAAGTATGCCTCTGACTACCTAATTTACTCGGCAATTTAAACAAGGGACTCGTTGTAGAACCACACCAGAGAGCCATAAATATGCAAGGGTGAGAGTGGTTCCCACTGTAGGATGACCATAAAACAGGAAGTGAACATATACAATAGATTCTAACCACATGAGCACCATTGATAATAAGCTGGGTGACAAACACTGCTTAGTCTCCAACAAGAAACTTGGAGTCAAACAAGGGAGTGAGTCACCCTCAACTAATATAGATCCTATTAAACAGACCGGGGCGGGGCCTTCGCCATCGGATTGGCAATATTGAGCCCTGCAAGCTTTCGAATATTTACATCTAATACCCCACAAGATAGGCCCCCATAGTTCTTAAGGGGTATGAAAATTTCTCTCAAAAGAGCCACCCTTGTTACTAACAAGCGACGCTACCACAATGTCAAATTAAAGCATAACCAAAATTACGCCTTTCACTGCTCCCTCGTACCACACGATCAACGCGTGATGCGCACAACTGCCTTATTCTCATGACAGCCACCCACCTAAAGACCTACACCAACACATATCCTAGTAAAGCAAGAATCCAAAAGTATACACTGACTAATGTATGCTAGCTCCTTGACAGTTATGATACCACACACAACCACAATACAAATATGTTAATGACTCTCTTTGTGCTAATGACCACTAATATCACAGAATCTCTGTTAGTATATAGATAACCTTGAAGTTCAGTTGCAATTCGAGTACATCACCAGAATGACCAATGTGGTAAAGAACAGGAAGCATCTACGCTTAACCGACAAGCTACACACAAGAAAGAGCCTAACTTAAAATATACAAGAATAAAGCGTCATCACTGTGATACCCTTACCTCCTACTAAGGTCCTGATGATTACTGAACTGACTGCCGACAGTCAGTGTCTACTTTCCGCTCTCGAGAGTCCTTATCTTCCTTCTAGCCCATAAACAAAAAATGCATCAACAATTATTACAAATTATAAGAATGTGAATGAAGCTTTTAATTTTAGCAATGGCTCTATTCTTTAAAAAGGCAACAAGCCTATGGTCTTCTTCTGTCAACGATTTGAATAAATGATGCATTACACCAGACAGTACAGTATGGACACCAAATGGCTCAGCCGGATCATCATTTGTTCTTCGAGATTCATGCAAAGCCCTTTAGTTAGGTTTAGAGTGAGATTGAATGAACACGGGTCCGCCTCCAGAACCTTCGCCCCCCCCCTCCCATATGGGGCCTCCCACTATCTGTGTCTTCCATAGGACTATCAAATTCTAATTCATAACAGTACTGTCACTACATGACCAAATCAGACCCAATATATGGACATAACAACACTGCCCTCCGCATTGTCGAGACATCTAATTCCCACAAATCATGTGCAGAGTTTAGTTGCATAATGGAGTGTCCTCCCCATTTATGTTTGCTTACTAACCAGCTCCTCCACTACTTCTTGGCCAGCGACTTCGAAAAACTACACTAGATGTTCAGAGAAGACATCGCTGCCATGGGCGAAGACGTTCGCTTCCATTCAAAGCCACAAAGAGCATTAAGTGAGGCCAATATCTGCACTCCGATATTGTACCCAGTCTGATCCACAGTGAGCGGATGAAGCTCCTGGGACCAGTCATCATGGGCGTGGGGCTGTTYATCCTCATCTGTGCCAACACGGTGCTGTACGAGAACCGCGACAGRGAGACCCAGATGCTGCTGGCCCAGATGCGGAGCGTCATCTGTTCGGTGTCGGCGGCCRTGCCCTCRGCCGACCTCTCAGACATGGCAGCAGCCAACTCCATGGCCAGACACTACCAGTGGGTGAGCAGTCTGCCTGCCACCCACCTTAACATCCTCTATCTGCAGCAGCTAGCCAGCTCAGAGCCCCTGCTGCAGACGACCAGAGACAGCAGAGCGGAGGAGAGGGTAACTGACCGTATGTACCAGCAGGCCACCGTACAGACGGAGGCTCTACACCACCAGGACTCAGCCTCCACCCCTTCCCTCCACTCCTCCCACTCCAACTCATGCAACTCCAGCAAGATGGGCTTCAACACGGGGAGGGCCGGTGGTGGTGGTGGGCCAAGGGTASGGGGCTTCAGCCCGGACCCCCAGCCCGCTCACCTCTTTAAGCTCAACAACTGTCTGTTGTCAGCCAGCTCCATGTCTACTCTTGGAGGGGATGACTGGGAGAGGTCGGAGGTCACGGCCACGCTGCCCAGGCGCTCCCACAGTCTGAGCTACAGGACTAACCCCGGCCCTCACGGGCCCCAGACTGTAATACGTCTACAGGAAGGGGCCATGCGACCCGGGGGACCTGGGGCAGACCCACAGAGAGTGCGGAGTGAGCCCAGCTCAGACGTGTGTGTGAACATGGTTGGGTGTGGCGGTGTGGAGCCCCTGGAGCTCACCCCCGTAGAGGAGCAGAGGCACTGCAGCTGGCCCCGGTTAGACCTGGGCTGTGCCCGCAGGTACCTGAAGCTGGACAATAAGGAGGACTCGGTGGACAGACTGCTAGACCAGTTRGAGCAGCAGTGTTCTCAGTGGGATAACAGTTTCGGCTCAGGGCCTTTCCAGTGAGAGCCAGTAAAGGTCCCATATCTCAATATGGCCCCATATCAGGGTCCTCTGTCTGTTTTTAAAAAGCAGCTTATAAAGAAAGATYCTCATGGATGCTGATATATCCACTACCGGGAGTAGGAGCTTTTTTCCATTGGATCATAATTTTGCACTGTTTTCACTGACTCCTGAAACYGAGAAGGGAGGCTATAACAGAAACCGTTCTAGTGAAATCCAGTTTATGTATGAAGCTGATTTCCTCYCTCTTGGGATACACAGTACAAGTGTTGAGCGGCTTCCAATCTAAAGATACAAACCTTTAGAAACCTTGTTTCTCGGACTTCSCGTGGCGTGGATATATAAACACAAGTGTTGGAGGACTGCAGATGAATTGGATCAGTTTGGCAGACATCATTATTTAAGAGGGGAACAATACACATACTGTCAAATATGAGTTTGAAAGATTTGCCAGTCTGTTTACTGGGTGGCAGTTCGGCTTGGCATTTGGTAGTAATGTGGAGGAATCAATTTGTCTTTCGTTGCCAAAGCGTTGCTTGTTTTCAGGACACAGYAAAGCACATCCGAATGTGGGAGGTAGAAAGACATTCTAATGAGGGACTGTCTTCACTTTGCAATCAATTTAAAAACCAAACAACTGTAACCTGGTGAGCGACAGATGTGCTAATGATAACAGCTAGTCAAATAAAATATATGTCCGTAGGAGACCAAAACAGGTGCATGATGATGTCATGTGTAATCTACATAGTTATGCAGAATAAGGGTTCAATTGGCTGTGTATCAGAACAAGAGAGAGTTAATGATAGGTTGGTTAACACTTTATTTAAATGGTACGTACATAAGGACTTCATAACACACATGAATAAACAGTACATAAGCATTTATTAAGTATTATGTATGGCTTATGAATGTGTAATAAATCCCTTATGTAGGTACCCTTCAACTACTATGTTGTCCGTTTGCTGTAGTTCTATTGGTTATTTCCAAGGCTGTGTACCAAATGACACCCTATTCCCTATTTAGTGCACTACTTTTGACCAGCACTCATAGAGCTCTGGTCAAAAGTAGTGTTCTGTATAGGGCAGTGCTTTCCAACCCTGTTCCTGGAGAGATACCGTCCAGTAGGTTTTAACTCCAACCCTGTTCCTTGGCAGAGTACCGTTCCAGTAGCTTTTCACTCCAACCCTGTTCCTGGAGTGAGATTACCGGTCAGTACGTTTTTAACTCCAACCCTGTTCCTGGAGAGAGGACCCTCTGTAGGTTTTTCACTCTCAACCCTGTTCCTGAGAGAGACCCTGCTTAGGTTTTCACTCCAACCCTGTTCCTGGAGAGAGGACCCTGCTTGTAGGTTTGAACTCCAACCCTGTTCCTGGAGAGAGACCCTGCTGTAGGTTTTCACTCCACCTGTTCCTGGAGAGAACTACTGTCCAGTTAGGTTTTAACTCCAACCCTGTTCTGGAGAGAGACCTCCTGTTAGGTTTTCATCTCCAACCCTGTTCCTGGAGAGAGACCCTCCAGTAGGTTTTAAACTCCAACCCTGTTCCTGGAGAGAGACCCTCCAGTAGGTTTTAACTCCAATCCTGTTCCTGGAGAGAGACCCTGCTGTAGGTTTTCACTCCAACCCTGTTCCTGGAGAGCTACTGTCCAGTAGGTTTTAACTTCAACCCTGTTCCTGGAGAGAGACCCTGCTGTAGGTTTTCACTCCAACCCTGTTTCCTGGAGAGAGAACCTGCTGTAGGTTTTCACTCCAACCCTGTTCTGGAGAGCTACCGCCCAGTAGGTTTTCACTCACCCTGTTCTGGGAGAGACCCTCCCTGTAGGTTTTCACTCCATACCTGTTCCTGGAGAGAGACCCTGCTGGTAGGTTTTCACTTGCAACCCTTTCTGAGAGCTACGTCCGTAGGTTCACCCCAACCTGTTCCTGGAGAGAGACCCTTCCTGTAGGTTTTCATTCCAACCCTTGTTCCTGGAGAGAACCCTGCTTGATAGGTTTTCACTCCAAACCCTGTTTCCTGGAGAGCTGACTGTCCAGTAGGTTTTAACTCCACCCTGTTCCTGGAGAGAGACCCTCCGTAGGTTTTCACTCCAACCCTGTTCCTGGAGAGCTACGTCCAGTAGGTTTTAACTCCAACCCTGTTCCTGGAGAGATACCTGCTGTAGGTTTTCACTCCAACCCTGTTCCTGGAGAGAGACCTGCTGTAGGTTTTCACTCCACCCTGTTCCTGGAGAGAGACCCTGCTGTAGGTTTTCACTCCAACCCTGTTCCTGGAGAGAGACCCTGCTGTAGGTTTTCACTCCAACCCTGTTCCTGGAGAGCTACTGTCGATAGGTTTTTAACTCCAACCTGTTCCTGGAGAGAGACCCTCCTGTAGGTTTTTCCTCCAACCTGTTCCTGGAGAGAGACCCTGCTGTAGGTTTTACTCCAACCCTGTATCCTGGAGAGCTACTGTCAGTAGCTTTTTACTCCAACCCTGTTCCTGGAGAGAGACCCTCCTGTAGGTTTTCCTCCAACCCTTCCTGAGAGAGACCTGCTGTAGTTTTCACTCCAACCCTGTGCTGGAGAGAGACCCTGCTGTAGGTTTTTCAACTCCAACCCTGTTCCTGGAGAGAGACCCCTTCCTGTAGGTTTTCACTCCAACCCTGTTCCTGGAGACTACTGTCCGTAGTTTTACTCCAACCCTGTTCCTGCGAGAGCTACTGTCCCAGTAGGTTTTAAACTCCAACCTGTTCCTGGAGATGAAACCCTCTGTAGGTTTTCACCCCCCCTGTTCTGGAGAGCTACCGCCCCAGGTAGGTTTTACTCCAACCCTGTTCCTGGAGAGAAACCCTCTGTAGGTTTTCACTCCAACCCTGTTCCTGGAGAGCTACCGCCAGTAGGTTTTCACTCACCCTGTTCCTGGAGAGAAACCCTCTGTAGGTTTTCACTCCAACCCTATCTAGTGTACCGATTCTAGAATTAGCTGTGTGATAAGGTTGAATCAGGTTAGTTACATACTGGGGTTGGGAGCAAAAAACCTACAGCAGGGTATCTCTCAGGAACAGGTTGGAGTTAAAACCTACAGGACAGGGTACTCTCCAGGAACAGTGGTTGGAGTTAAAACCTACTGGACAGTAGCTCTCCAGGAACAGGGTTGAGCAAAAACCTACAGCAGGTACTCTCCAGGAACAAGGTTGGATAAAACCTACAGGACGGTTTAGCTCTCCAGGAACAGGGTTGGCGACCCTGGTATAGGGAATAGGTGCTATTTGAGACGCAACCCCAGGTAATCAACGGTGAGGAAACCCTTCCCTTCCTCATGTCTACCATCCTGTTGGTTTTCTCTCTGCCTCATCTCAGAGTGCATCTTGTGTTTGTTCCAAATGGCACCATACTCACTACACATGTAGTGTACTGCTTTCGACCAGCGCTCATAGGGGTTAAAAGTAGTGTTCTATATAGGGAATAGGGTGCCATTTGGGATGCAGCCTTAGTGTTTACGAGGAGGGCTCAAGCCTTCCTCCGTCCAATACAGGTGAGGGAATGGAGGACAGACCAGTCAGTGTCGACGCTGTCTGTCTCTGATTTAGTGGAATGAAATGGTCAGTGTTTTTGCATGCAGTTGGGGTGTGTGGGACTACGTGATTAAGAAATGTCTGGTTCACTAGAGGACAAGACCCCCCCCCCACACACACACACACACTGGCTGATGTGGAGAGAAGGCTCCACTGTGTTTGCAATGCCACAGTCTCTCTCTTTCTCTCTCTTGTCAGTGTTGCCTGTTTTGTATGGCATGTCAGTGTGACAATTTGTGTGTTCTAAATGTACAGTATTAACAAGCAATATCAGTAGGTCTGCCAGAACAATTATTGTCTGTGTCTGGCCCTGTAGACCCACATACCAAGACAAAGCTTTAAAAAAAAAAAATGGAAAAAAATCCTTGTTTCCTTTGTTCAACTTGGGTTATTTGTGGCATCACTGTTTCTGTGCTCAACACTGATGACCCTATTCCTCACCAGACAGGGGCTATGCGTCTCATTGTTCCTCCCAGCTCGAGGATGTAAACCTGGGATGTGAAGCAACGAGCCTCCTAGCTGTCCCCAGGCCGGTCCCAAAACACCGCAGCCAATCAGCAGGCTCTACCACTACACAACGGATTCAAATGAGACCAAAAAATTGGAAGTCTGAACAACATTTTGGGATCTCTCGTATCACAATCGACTTTCTCCACTACTATTACTTTAATCTGTGCTAAAGACTTTGACAGGGGACATCCTCGGAGTTAGATAACAGTCACCTACATTTACAAAACCACAAGTTCCTCCTCTGTAGATCAGCTCTCACATCATAGCTTCCTGTTGGAGCAGTCCTCTTGAGGGGTGGAGGAAGGAGAAATTCCCAGGTCGTAATTATTCTAAGCAGCGCTCCTCTAGCAGGCCAACCCCCCCCCCCCCACTCCCCCCCACCCCCCCCCATATTAGATTTATGGTCTCTTCAAGGCAGGTTATGCAGTCTCTCGTGATCTTTTCTCATTTAATTTGTTGTTTACAAGATGGCTTCTGCGATTCTAACAGCTCGTAAAGCTAGCAGGCAAGACCCAGGGCCCTCTCCTGCCAAAATCACAAGGAGGTGGAGGATTACATATGTGGAAAGGGGTAGGGGGGCATGGGGGTGAGAGTTACATCACCAAAAAGCCAATGGCAATTGTGCTGGCCCACTTTCCACGTTCTGTTTATCTGCTAAGCTATCTGTCACTCCAGTTGGAAGGATTTACGTTCGATGCAATGCCAGCAAGAATATTGTGAACCGTCCATAAGATGATTTGTCCGGTGAAGATGCTGTAAATTGTCTTCCATTGGCAGAAGGTGCTGCCCCATTACTACCTCYGATGCATTAGCATCTGGCAAGCAGAGATTAACCAGCATACGTCCCAAATGGCACCCTATTCCCTATATAGTGCACTACTTTAGACCAGAGCCTGTTCCCTATATAGTACACTACTTTAGACCAGAGCCCTATTCCCTATATAGTGCACTACTTTAGACCAGAGCCCTATTCCCTATATAGTGCTAGAGTGCACTTGTTTTGACAAGGGCCCATATGGCTCTGGTCAAAAGTAGTGCACTATGTAGGGGTTAGATTGCCATTTGGGACGCACACCCATGTCTCTGGCCATCTGCAGTCAACATGATGTCAGGGGTTAAAGGTCAAGAGCAATCTGAGGCATCGGTCTATCACCTTTTCAGCGGATTAGTCACAGACGATGCTACTTAAAATGCTCTCCAAAGTCCTCAGTCATTCTCTCCTTTAGTATTATCTAGTTATCATGTTATACCAAACTACAGCAACTTATGTAACCCTGTGGGTGATCAGGGTTTTGTGATTTAGAGAGAAAGCTGAAATGTGTGGAGGAGTATTTAGAAACACGACTGAAATGTTGTTGAGTACTTTCTAAAGTCTGTTGGAATAATGCAGTCACTCGAGTACAGACTTAGTCAACTCGGTATTAACTTAGCTATAACTAGGTATTAACTTAGTTATAACTCGCTATAACTAGGTATTAATTTAGTTATAGCTCGGTATTAGCTTAGCTATAACTAGGTATTAACTTAGCTATAACTCGCTATTAACTTAGCTATAACTAGGTATTAATTTAGTTATAACTCGGTATTAACTTAGTTATAACTCGGTATTAACTTTTAGACATTAAATGCTGGTGGGTGGGGAGGACATGTCGCCCAACCCAACAGAACTTTGCAATTAGTGTAATGTGTGTGTGTGTGAGGGAGTTGAGTAAACGACTTCAAGCCGGTTTTAATTGTGTTTTACTGCAGTCACTCCCAGAGGCACAGTCTCGTTGGCCTGAAYGCAGGAGTCAATGGGATCCAGGTGTGGACACAACACAATGGTTTCAAGGGATACTAATTTACCAAAGGACTGGAGAGACCAACAGGCAGGGATGAGAATGAATATGTGAAAATGGAAGAGTTTTGGGGGGAAAAGCTTGACACAGACTGCATTGTGTCCCTGAACTAATCCCCCAGGAGTGGTTCATTTAAAAATAAGCTTTCAGTGAGCATTGCTGTGTGTCCCAAAAAGCATCCTGTTCCCTACATACTGTAGTGCACTACTTTTGACCAACTGGTGCACTATATAGGGAATATGGTACAATTTGGGACTCAATCCCATGCCATTCCACCTATCCGAAACTACGCAAAGCTGCCCGTCAGATCAGGCTTGAGGGTGTCAGTGGAGAGCTGATGGGGTTTCTGTTCCTGCTGTAAAAAAAATCTTCATCCCTCTCCAGCAGGCACTTCAAGTCACCCGGCTACTTCTAGTGAATCTGAACTGAAACCCAGGAGATTTTACAGGCTTTCCAATGAGGTAGAGACGGATTAACGACAATGTGGTGATTTATGGACAATGTTTGCTTCCAACAATAGAGGCAAACTCTGCAGAGACTCAGTGGACGTCCAAAATGGCACCCTATTCCCTATATAGTGCACTACTTTAAAAGTAGTGCACTATATAGGGAATAGGGTGTAATTTGGGATGCAGGCAGAGTATCTAAAAGGCATTACAGCATTATTCAGACATGGTGGGAGATTATCTGCATGTGATTAACATGCTCAATTACAATATGTTCTGTAGGGCCATTATCCCAGTCTGTACGGTAGCCTAGTAGGCCCATTATCCCAGTCTCTACGGTAGCCTAGTAGGGCCATTATCCCATTCTCTACGATAGCCTAGTAGAGCCATTATCCCAGTCTCTATGGTAGCCTAGTAGGGCCATTATCCCAGTCTCTACGGTAGCCTAGTAGGGCCATTATCTTACATCTCTAACGGTAGCCTAGCTAGGAGCACCATTATACCTAGTCTCCTACGGTAGCTAGTAGGGTTCATATCCAACAGACTCAGATCTACCGGTCAGCCTAGTAGGTCCATTATCCAGTCTCACGTAGGGCCTAGTGGAGGTTGTCATTATTGACCCGAGCTCATCTAGCGGTAAGCCATAGTACGGGGCCATTACGTCGGGATCACTACAGAGCCTACTGTGGGATTTACACGATCTAGGGCAGGGAACCTATCGGTACGGCTCAGTTTAAGAGACGCATTAACCGACGCTCTACGGTAGCCTAGACGCTAGGCAGCGAGCATTGTTAATCCCCAGTCCTCTACGGTAGCCTAAGTAGGGACATTATCGCCAAAGTCCTACTACGTAGCTCCTAGTAGGGCCATATTATACCAGATCAACTACGTGATATGGTAGGCTCATAGTAGCCGTCGTAATTATCTTCCCGCAAGATAGGCGTACCAGATGTTAAAGACCTAAGTAGCGGTCAGTGTACTCCCAGTCTCTACGGTAGCCATAGTAGGCGTACACTATCGTCGCAGGTACTCGTACGTAGCCTAAGTAGGAGCCATTTGATACCCACTCATCTTAACACGATAGCCTACGTAGGTCGCCATTATCCCAGTAATCTACAGGAGTAGCCTAGTAGGTAAGGTCATTATCCCAGTCTCTACGGTAAGCTCTAGTAGGGTCATTATTCCAGTCTCTACGGTAGCCTTTAGTAGGCAGACCATATCATCCCACACGTCTCTACGGTAGCCTAGCTAGGGACCATTAGTCGTCTCCGGTAGCCATGTAGCATTCCTTGCTTTAGGACCTAAGGCGTTCCCAAGATGATTCGTTAGTGAGACGGCTCGATATTCACATTTGTTTCCGCACCCGGGAGGATAAATGGGGGAGGGTAATGTTTTTTCAATTTCAGTTAGAGGACAGGGTTTATAATTGATTAAATGCCATATTGCTCAGGGTTTGAGAATGAGTTGCTTATTAGATCCCGATGATGCCCTCATCCCTGATTCTCTGCTGGGCGTTCTATATCAGTAAGCACATAGTTTGGTCTCACGAATCATCCATACCTATATTATTAGGTTAACGCAGAGCATAGTCGTAGAAGCCACAGGGAAAAGTTACTATTTCTAAGAAAATGTAACTTCCTTCCTGAGTTTTTTTGGCACTGCTGGGATGATGTATATAATAACTGGCTACACTGGCATTACACACTGCAATGGACAGGCTATCATGAGCCCTGGCTTTCCCTGCCTTACTGATGGAAACCATTTTGTGCTTCCTAACCAATGGCTGTGCTGTGTGACACTGAACACATTCAAGGAAGCGAGTCAAAGGCTTCTTCCAATATTTTTTATTTGTAAAAAATATGCAATATCTGTGTGCATGGACTAGGCCTACTGTGTATCCTGTTCAGTTTGATGGAGGACTAGGCCTACTGGTGTCCTGTTCAGTTTTGAGGGAGGACTAGGCTACTGGTGTTTTCAGGGTCTTGAGGAGGACTAGCCTACTGGTGTCCTGTTCAGTTTGAGGAGGACTAGCGCTACTGGTGTCCTGTTCTTTGAGGGA
The DNA here is from genome assembly GCF_002910315.2 of Salvelinus sp. IW2-2015. Classification (NCBI taxonomy): domain Eukaryota; kingdom Metazoa; phylum Chordata; class Actinopteri; order Salmoniformes; family Salmonidae; genus Salvelinus; species Salvelinus sp. IW2-2015. Next base: position 83,800 of record NW_019943461.1, on the reverse strand, counting down.
GGACTAGGCCTATGTGGTCCTGTTCAGTTTGGGAGGACTGGCTACTGGTGTCCTGTTCAGTTTGAGGGGAGGACTAGGCTACTGGTGTCCTGTTCAGTTTGAGGGAGGACTAGGCCTACTGTGGTCCTGTTCAGTTGATGGCAGGCAAGGCTAAGCTACTGGTGTCCTGTTTCAGCTTTCGATGGAGGACTAAAGTCGCTACTGGTGCTCCCTGTGTGTCAGTTTTAGGGGAGGACTAGGGCCTTATTGTGTCCTGTTCAGATTGATGAGTGACACTAAAGTCTACTGGTGTCCTGTTCAGTTTGAGGGAGGACTAAGTCTACTGGTGTCCTGTTCAGTTTGAGGGAGGACTAAGTCTACTGGTGTCCTGTTCAGTTTGAGGAAGAGCTTGAAGATGAGAAGGAGGACCAGAGGTAAGCTTGCTACTCCTATAATTGATTTGAATAAAAACAATATATTTTGTTGCCCATAATGAAGATATTTATCAGAGTTATTGACCTCATAAGCCATTATTCTAGTAATTTACATAACTTACATTACCATGATGCGGCTGCCGTGGAGGTGGACATGGGTGCTGAAAGTAGACTAATTTGAGAAGCCTAATTCATTTAAACAGTCTTCATTTTACTTTGACTTGAGGCTACTAACAACAGGAGGGCTTTGTGTTGGAGCCTATTTCTTCCCTTTCAAGAAATAAAAGAGGTAGGCCTACCTGTTTGACAGACAAATTATAGTCTTCTATCCATAGATTTTTCTCAACCAATTCCAACATGCACTCCTTAAATATCTCAGTGTCAGTGGGCTTGGTGTGTTATGTTAAAACCATGGCTCGAATTGAAGGGGTATGTGAGGGTATTGATGCTTAAAGCATAGTCCTACCCCTTGTTAGCTTAAGATTTAGGAAAAAKGTAATGGACTTGATTATATAAAACAGTCTATGACGACGCTTAAGTCTGCAATGTTTTATGCAACAACAACAGAAAAGCTGTAAACAATTCCGGGGGAAAGACGTGACTCCGATGCATATGGGATATCTTTGGTCTGTCTCTATGACATTCAGAGGCTGCGCTACAAGTTTGAAATTTTAATGCCACATGCATAACAGGCTATTAAACAACATACTAAGTCTAAATGAATCAGGAGCTGGCCAGGTAGCCGTACCTAGACTGTATTATTAGTGGTATTTCTCGGCTATAGCCTGCCATTTTAAGAAATAAATCGTGAAGCATTGTGACACGCTACAGGCTGGCAAGGAGCGCTCAGCACTTCAACAACAACACTTCAACTAGCATTACAACAACAACACTTCAACTAGCATTTCAACAACAACACTTCAACTAGCATTTCAACAACAACACTTCAACTAGCATTTCAACAACAACACTTCAACTAGCATTTCAACAACAACAACAGCACATCAACACTTCAATAACATGCCTATACATTTAGGCTGTCTATACATCGCATTTAGGCTGTATAAAATGAAATGTAAAAAAGAATGACTTAGAGTTAAATAATAATGAAACAAAAAATGCCTTATTAGGCTATTCAGTCATTCATGAGTGTCTTATTAGGCTAGACAGTCATTCTACAGTGTCTTATTAGGCTATACAGTCATTAATGAGTGTCTTATTAGGCTATACAGTCATTAATGAGTGTCTTATTAGGATATATAGTCATTCATGAGTGTCTTATTAGGCTAGACAGACATTAATGAGTGTCTTATTAGGCTATATAGTCATTCATGAGTGTCTTATTAGGCTAGACAGACATTCCACATTGCCTTATTAGGCTAGACAGACATTCCACATTGCCTTATTAGGCTAGACAGACATTCATGAGTGTCTTATTAGGCTAAACAGACATTCTACAGTGTATTATTAGGCTATACAGTCATTCATGAGTGTCTTATTAGGCTAGACAGTCATTCTACAGTGCCTTTGAATTCACTTTTAGAAACAGGAGTTAGGCCAGTCTTTGGTTTGAGGATCATGTGRTGWGCTATGCATGCCTTGGTTGTTAATTTAGCCTAGCAGATGCTCTTATATCCCCATGCCCTGATCACAGTCCACASAAATCTATTTTGTAACAACAATATCATGGAATGAAATAGAATACATTAGACAATGATAGTTTCCCCAAGTGAAAAAGAAAAGGTGCATATAGACATCCCTAATGATATACGRCTGCTGTGTTAAACAACAAATGTATTTTTGAATTCATTGATGATCAGATRGTTCATTTGTGACTCGTTCTGTTGTGGGGGGGGTTTTCTCTCCTTTTTTAAAATTTAAATAATATATTTTTTACAGTTAATAGAAGACCTTAGCAGTGTTTCCAAACTTAGACTATCCTCTTTTTTTTTTAACAACAGCCTGTATAGAAATCAACACATATCCGGGGCTGTAGCATGCGCTCATTTGTTGTCATGCTCTGTTGTGGTATTAAAAAAGATTCTGCTTGTCTCCAGTCGTGGAAAATGATGTAGAACTGCATGAAATGGATTTATAAAAAGCTTCCCCCCCCCCCTCTGACCACAAATAATAGATTCATCCAGTGCTGTTACTATAATGGAGATCTTTTCACCCCTACCTTTTTGTCCGTGGTGGTCTGCGAATCCACAACTGTCATACAAGTCATTGCTTGTATGACAGCCAGCTGGCGCTCTTTGATGATGCGGGCCCACGCACAGGGATGCAGGGAGCCTTGCAAGCTGATGACTTGGCTCACAGAAAGAGGAGAGTCACTCCTGACTCCTTAGATAACAGCATGACGAATAACAGGAAAAAAACATTTCCTAGTAAAAGTACAGCATCATTGTGACTAGAACTTTGGTTATGCCAACAGTCAAGCCCATCACTTGAAGCAAGCTTGGGATTAGTGATACAGATCAATAGTAAGACATTCCCCTGGCAGAGGTATTTTCTCCTGTTCCATGAGATGGGATTGTGCAGCTGTATCATAGTATTATCCCTCTTTTACTTGTTTTACTTGTCCCTGACTACACAGATGGATTTCCCTGGCAGAAATAACTTACAGTATACTCCAGGGTTTCCCAAACTCAGTTTCCAAAACTCAGTCCTCGGGATCCGAGAGTAAGGTAGAGAGAGAGAGGGGAGTATACCAGCATTTCCCAAAACTCAGTTCACGCGATCCCAATGTATGCATGTTTTGGTTTAATGCCCTAGCACTACACAGCTGATTCAAATAATCAACTAATCATCCAGCTTTGATAATTTGAATCAGCTGTGTAGTAGGGACCCCTTGGGATCCCGAGAACTCAGTTTGGGAAATGCTGGTATACTCCCCTCTCTCTTTCTCTCTCTACCTTGCTCTCTCCCTTTACTCTCTCTCCCTCCCCCTCTTTCTCTCTCTCCCTCCCCCTCTATTTTTGTCTCTCTCTTTCCCTCCCCCTCGCTTTCTCTCTCTCTCTCTCTCTCCACAGCTTGTCTCATTTTTCATGATTATCACGGAGCATCACACACTCCCCCACAGAGAGCAACTGGAGACGGCCCATGGGTGTGTGTATGTATGAGAGTGTGTGTGTGTGCGTGTATGTGAGGGGGCGAAAGAGGAGGGGGCTGGCGCTCTGCAGTGTTCTGAAACTCCTCACTGTCAAATCAGGATTCGACACAACCGACCAGCAGAAGACTCTCAGTCTTTGACTCTCTCATGCTGTAATTACCCAGGCTCCTATGCTGTCCGTTCTGATTCCATCACCTGGACTCCACCCATCAGATCACACGCTG
>NW_019943461.1:64399-75790 GCF_002910315.2 Salvelinus sp. IW2-2015 | reverse complement strand
GAATTACCCAGGCTCCTATGCTGTCGTTCTGATTCCATCACCTGGACTCCACCCATCAGATCACACGCTGTAATTACCCAGGCTCCCATGCTGTCTGTCTGATTCCATCACCTGGATTTCACCCATCAGATCACACGCTGTAATTAACCCAGGCTCCATGCTGTCTGTTCTGATTCCATCACCTGGACTCCACCCATCAGATCACACGCTGGAATTACCCAGGCTCCCATGCTGTATGTTCTGATTCCATCACCTGGACTCCACCCATCAGATCACACGCTGTAATTACCCAGGCTCCCATGCTGTCTGTTCTGATTCCATCACCTGGATTTCACCCATCAGATCACACGCTGTAATTACCCAGGCTCCCATGCTGTCGGTTCTGATTCCATCACCTGGATCCACCCATCAGATCACACGCTGTAATTACCCAGGCTCCCATGCTGTCTGTTCTGATTCCATCACCTGGACTCCACCCATCAGATCACACGCTGGAATTACCCAGGTTCCCATGCTGTCTGTTCTGATTCCATCACCTGGACTCCACCCATCAGATCACACGCTGTAATTACCCAGGCTCCCATGCTGTCTGTTCTGATTCCATCACCTGGATTCCACCCATCAGATCACACGCTGTAAATACCCAGGCTCCCATGCTGTACTATGGCTTCGCCTGTCTACCGGAAGTTAATGCTTTTTCTATGCAACCTCTTGCTAGCTTGTTAGCGGACAAAAGTACTAGCTAGACTTCGAGTGTGTTCATAAATTCAATCTGGAGTGCCAGAGTGCGCTCTGGGCATTCATAAATTCAGGTCGTTGTCAGATTGTCTGTTTGTAAATTCTGAGAGTTTTGCTCTCGGAGCGTTCAGAGTGCACACTGGACACCTCTGAGGAATAAGGTGGATCCAAGCGTTCTGACCTCACAACGTCAGTCAAGCACCCAAGCTAACTGGGCTAACATTGGCTAACTTGCTAGCTACTTCCAGACACAAATGGAAAGAACAGCTCACTCTGACCATTTGACTTGCCCTAGCAGAGCTGGTTAGGCTGTTTTCATGTTATCCAGAGCGTGGTGACTGTAACTGTGCTGCGGGCAACAATTGCATTACGCTTTTTTACGGGCGTTTACCGACACTGCCCACATTCTACGGGTGTTGAGCGTTCGTAAAGTCATCAGTTATTCGTCTGACTGTGCACAGAAATCAGAGTAGATAGCCAAAGCAAATTTACGAACACACCCAAACCACTATACACTTAGCTAAGCTATGAACGACGTGAATAATCAAGTCAATAAACGTTGGGTAGTTAGTTAAATAGCATAAAGTAAATATACTGGTAAGTTTGACGTATTAGTAGCCAACTAACGTTACAGTAGGTAGTTAGCATACCCGGTACATACTGCTGTAATGATATGCTAAGCGGTTCGTAAGGATAGAGTAGCTAACAAATTGTCAGCCAACATAACGTGTAACGCAACTTATTTGAAAGTCCTTACTTTATTACATTGCTCAACATTTTCTTAACATTTGTCATAATTAGTTAAAGCAACGAATTTGTGAAGAATTGCATTTTCGGGCCTAAAAGCACGAAATAGTGTCCATTGCTTGTGTATATATATTATATTGTATACTTTGTATTTTAGCGAATGTTGTACGACATCTGGGTACTTTGACATACTATCTATATCATACTATGACTAATAAGCGTACTACATACTCAATTTACGTCACAAATAGTATGGTTAGTGCGGTTCGAATGAGTATTCAAACACAGCTAGGGTCTTTGTCCAAATGGCACCCTATTCCCTATTTAGTGGACTATTTCGACCAGAAGCCTATTGGGCCCTGGTCAAACACAGTGCACTATTTAGGGAATAGGGTGCCATTTGGGAAACATGCCCTTCTTTAGATGCTACAGTAGGATGTGAAGAAGGGAGGGAGACAGTTCTTCTTTAGATGCTACAGTAGATGTGAAGAAGGGAGGGAGACAGTTCTTCTTTAGATGCTACAGTAGGATGTGTAGAAGGGAGGGAGACAGATCTTCTTTAGATGCTACAGTAGGATGTGAAGAAGGGAGGGAGACAGTTCTTCTTTAGATGCTACAGTAGGATGTGAAGAAGGGAGGGAGGCAGTAGGATGTGAAGAAGGGAGGGAGACAGTTCTTCTTTAGATGCTACAGTAGGATGTGAGAAGGGAGGAGACAGTTCCTCTTTAGATGCTACAGTAGGACGTGAAGAAGGGAGGGAGACAGTTCTTCTTTAGATGCTACAGTAGGATGTGAAGGGAGGGAGACAGTTCCTCTTTAGATGCTACAGTAGGATGTGAAGAAGGGAGGGAGACAGTTCTTCTTTAGATGCTACAGTAGGATGTGAAGAAGGGAGGGAGACAGTTCTTCTTTAGATGCTACAGTAGGATGTGAAGAAGGGAGGGAGACAGTTCCTCTTTAGATGCTACAGTAGGATGTGAAGAAGGGAGGGAGAAAGTTCTTCTTTAGATGCTACAGTAGGATGTGAAGAAGGGAGGGAGACAGTTCTTCTTTAGATGCTACAGTTGCTGTATGAGTCAGCCTGCACTGGGAGCAGGGAGAGTATTTGAGTCTCAAATTGCACCTATTCCCTATGTAGTGCACACATTTTTTGTGAAGCAGGTGTGTTTGTGAAGCAGGTGTGTTTTGTGAAGCAGGTGTGTTTGTGAAGCAGGTGTGTTTGGCGTTTAGACTTTATGGGTGTTTTTCTTTCTGTGCTTGTTTATGTTAGAGAAGATTGACTACGACTTTGTCTATATCTGTGTATATTGGGTCGGTTTATAGTGTTTGTGTGTGTGTTTGGCCAGTTGGTGCAGTATGAAGGTGGCTTGTTTACCATGAGTCTAAGCGTTCCAGTCACGAAGAAGCTGTTCTGGTGTTGTGCGGTGTGTGTTGTGAGGAGAAGAGAGATGAAGTGATCGCCTCCGTTATTCAAACAGAATATTCTAACCCCATCAACCAGGCCCCCCCTCTTCCTCTCCCCATACCACCACTGTCTGTCCTCCCCTCCCCAACCCACCCCAGTCTGTCCTTCACCCCCCAAACCCACCCCAGCCCTGTATGTCCTCCCCTCCAGCCCTCATCCCCTCCACCCTTCTCCTTGAATTGTTATGACATGTAAACACCTTACATTATTATGACATGTAAACACCTTAAATGATTTCGACATGTAAACACCTTAATAAGGCGTTCCAGCGGTCAGCTGAGCAAGCCTCCCCATTTAGCTGTCAGTGATTTCTGACTGTACACGTCTTAGAAGTCGTTTTCAAATACAAACTGTATATGTCCGAACTCAGAGTCAAATATGCTTCCCAAAAATAACATGGTAGCAGTGGTAGAAAGTTTATTTTGATTGGCGATTTTCTGCATTTATCAGTGGCATTAGGAAACCTAATTTCAGATGTGTCCATGTAAATAGGATTATTACGGGAAATCGTTCTTCGTGCAAAGCATGTAAACGTTTTAATCTAACTATTATATTAATCTGACTATCCACAATAACCGCATTATTGTGTGCATGTAACCATACTTACTAATTATTCTCCCTCTAAAGCAATGTTCCCTCTAAACCTCTTCCAGGACCGCTGCGCAGAAAAAACGCCAGGCGGATCAGAGACAAAGCGTTTGAACTTCATTGAGTTCGCACTATATAGATCGAAAAATCATTATATCAACCCCTTTTCAATGCAACAACCAAAACAAATCTAACTTTGCAAGATTGAGTCTGTGATATTGTTGTGGGCAGAACCAGAGCGCAACGAGTAGAATTCTACTGGCGCGGGTAACCTAACGAGCTGTCTTTCAATCACCCGCGGCGTAGGTACCTAAACGAGCTGTCTTTTCATCACCCGCGGCGCGGAGTAACCTAAGAGTGCGTCTTCATCACCGCGAGTGAATGCGCTTTTCAGTAGTTCAGAGCGCAGAGCCGCGCGTTCTGCACTTTTGTTGATATTTATTGTGTTACGAGTAGGTAGCCCCAGTTTATAGATAAGATATAGGTCAGCAATGGGGAGTTACTGCTTCTTACAGAGAACAAAACGAGTAGGCTACATTTTCAAGCTGTGTTTGAAAAGGCCAGTACAGGATACAAAGCTTTGAGCCTATAAGGGGCAGATGATATTGATATTTAATGAGACAAAGCTTGCATAATGCAAAAGAAAGAACCAAACAGAGACGAGAGGAGAAATATCCGAACAAATTGTCCACAATTACTCTGATAAAAATAGTATAATAATCTGCCAATTGCAAGTTTACAATCCCCTATTTGGCCCATGGTGTTACGAGACCAGTAAAATATATTAGGGCAAGTCCTTCACAATGAAAACAACGGTTTTTTAAAAAAGTGCCGTGCAATGTAGGCGCATGCATTGAACACCAACATACTAGGCTAACTTGTACGGCTATATCATAGAATTGAAAAGCTATTTTCATGTGAAATGTTATGGGATTTGCTCCATGGTTTGTTGTAGGCCTACATTATGCTCCAATAGCAGTTTTTGTCCACCCAAAATGCTGCCGCACAGCACGCAAGCCACATAAGAACATTGTCAATAAAAACCCACAATTCACCTCTTTCCTCATGTTGTGATTAAATAGTTTGTCTGATTTTTTGAAAAAAAGCGATACTGTATGTAAGCATATCTCCTCTCACGCTCTCGCGCGCTCTCTTCTTTCTTCAGTGAGTTGCTCTCTGCAAGACCAATGGCCAGTTGCATTCAGACATGCCCTAGGCTAGCTAACGTTGTTCTCTGTTAGTGATCCCCAATTGGTGACTGCACTGAAGACCCTCCCAGGACCTGACCCTGTTTATAATGGATGTACAGTATGTATAACTCACAGAAATAGAGCCTGACTTACGCATGCATAAACACCGACACACATTCTCAAAGGTCAGAAAGTCTCCCTGCCGGGCACCATACATCCATAATAAATCGTCATTATTTCAGTAGCCATTATGACACAACTATTTAACATGGGATTAGGGCCAAAATGTGAAGTAAGATTCGTCATTAAAGACAGCAGTTGCAAAATATATATATATATATTGCATTGCTTGTAACAAATGACTTAAATGGCTCTCAAAGGCCTTGAGTTAAGCAGTCTGACAGATTTTACCCCATCATGATCGTCGGTAGATGTGCATGACGGGAGAATGGCTGAGCCAAATGGAATGTTTAATGCCGAAGCTTAAATCATGCTCAAATCAAGTAGTGCACTATATAGGGAAGTAGGTGGCATTAGGGACCTACCCCCAGTCTTACTACAGACCCTCTGTAACAGATCAATAACCTAATTGATCTGCCGGCAGATCCACATATGAACTGGGTCCGTCTGAGTTATATTATATTTTTATGATCCTTCTTATTGTGTGTAAGAGGTCTGACTATTCATATATCTAATGTATATATCTGATTATTCTAAAATATCGAAGGGCTTTAGGGATTTTCAAGCTCGTACTTTGAGGAGAGCGTCCTGGAGATATAATGTGCCTGAAGTGATGAGATCATAAAAGAGAACATCCACAGGGGATATCAGGCCCACAGCCCTCTTTAGACCACAGGGATCGGCCAAGCCCTTTTAGACCACAGGGATGATCGGCCACAGCCCTCGCTTTAGACCACAGGGGATATCGGGCCCACAGGCCCTCTTTTGAGACCACAGGGGAGATAGGCCCACAGCCTCTTTAGACCACAGGGGATATCGGCCCACAGCCCTCTTTAGACCAGAGGGATATCGGGCCCACGCCCTCTTTAGACCACAGGGGATATCGGCCCACAGCCCTCTTTAGACCAAGGGATATACGGGTGCCCACAGCTCTGTTTAGACCAGCAGGGATTTCGGACCGACAACCCTCTTTAGACGTCTATGAACATTTTATTATGGACTCAAACCTGTCCCATTTAATCTCTGATAGCTGGGCTTTCAAAAAGCCTGCCAAAGGGGCATCCTAAATACTAAATACACTTCTTAAAGCATTGTTTGTTAAGGGCTTGTAAGTAAGCATTTTCACTGTAATGTGAAAATTTGATTTGATTTGCAGCTGGCCTATCTAGCGGAAAAACAGTCTGTTCTGCCTCCATGGCAAGACTCATGACAATAACTATCAACCTTTCTACTGGCACCCAGTGTCAGGGTCAAAGTAGTGTACTATAAGGGAATAGGTGCATTGGATGCTGACAGGTATACTCCACTGGGACAAAACTGCTCTTGCCTGGCTGGGTGTAAACTTTGTTCAAAGTGCATATGTGATCTTTATTTAACCAGGCAAGTCAGTTAAAAACAAATTCTTGTTTACAATGACAGCCTACCAGGGAACAGTGGGTTAACTGCCTTGTTCAGGGGCAGAATAACAGATKTTTACCTTGTCAGCTCGGGGATTCGATCCAGCAACCCTTCGGTAACTGGCCCAACACTCTAACCACTAGGCTACCTGCCGCCCCCTGTCCATCTTGTTCACCTCACTAGAATGCTGACGACACAGGATAGGCTCAAACCACTAAGGCTACCTGCCGCCCCCTGTCCATCTTGTTCACCTCACTAGAATGCTGACGACACAGGATAGGCTCAAACCACTAAGGTTACCTGTAAGGTTATTTATATCCATACTCAACTGTGAGTTATTTCTCTGAGTTTAGAGTTTTGATTCTTCTTTTCTGGCAGCCTCACTTCTCAAGCATCTTTCACGGTTTGTGTCTTTTGCCCTGGCTTCTGCACACCATGCAAAATAAAACAGGAAGCAGGAAAGGGACTAAAAATACATATAGATTAATGCTGAATAGGACGAAACCTAGAAATCCCTCTGCATTGGCAAGCGAATGGAGAGGCGGCGATATGAAGCTTAAAGTCAAGGCTGGTTTACTATCGCTGAGTTACGATGTCTTTATTACTCAATGATTTTTCGCACCTCAACGGTGAAGGTTTCATCTTTCTTTACAAAAGCAGGCAGAGGCATTTTCTTACAGGGCCTTGATCCTTAAAGTTGAGCCATCCGAATGGCTGTGGAGATCAACCCAGGTGATTTCAACATGGCTGATTAAGTGAGGAGAAMGCTTTAGTGAGAACCTCCAGGGGCAGACTATCCATAAGGCATTTCGGGCAAATGCCAGATGGGGCTGGTGAATTTTTAACCCAGTGGGCCTGTCTAAATTAGTTATTTGGGGGGGGGGATTATCATTTTTGGGCTAATAATGGGGTAATAAGTGGAAGAAATGGGCTGGTATGTTCAAAATGCCAGGGTCCATTTCTGGTTTCGGTCCATCCCTGAGCACCTCTTTCCCAAACACCATTCCAGGACTTTTATTCTCTCTGGCTTAGACGTGTGTGTGTGTGTGTGTGTGTCATGCAAAAATATTTTTTTTGACTTTGCAACCATAGCATGCCATTCCGATTGGAGTCTAAGAGTAGTCCAAGATGAAGTCAGTGGAACATGCATTGATGTGCACATTTGGTCATAGTTATAGTGTGACTGCGTTACCATAGCACAGTAAGCTCTGCACTATTAAATATTAAAGTATGTGCTTCGTTTTGGAGACGCCTATTGTACATTGTTTGAGGGTGAACTAAAACTCTTAGCCAGTGAGAAGAACTGCGACAGAGCAAAGTGAATGTTCTAATGCGTTTATTCCCCTCTGTAGAAAACTAGTTTCTACTGTTCACTGAGACATTCCCCTCTGTAGAAAAAAATCTGCAAGATGTTGCTTTTTTTGTCGAGACATTGTGTTGCTTACTCACATCTTCGCCCATCGATGCAATGACAAGACCATGAGACAAGCAATGTTGACGTAGTCAAGTTAGAGGTTAATTCCAAATGACCCCCTATCCCCAGTGTAGTGCCTAACATTTGACCAGTGTAGTGCCTACATTTGACCAGCGTAGTGCATAGTTTTGACCAGTGTAGTGGCACTACTTTTGACCAGTGTAGTGCCTAACATTTGACCGTGTAGTGCACTAGTTTTGACAGTGTAGTGCCTAACATTTGACCAGTGTAGTGCCTAACATTTGACCAGTGTAGTGCCCTAACATTTGACCAGTGTAGTGCACTAGTTTTGACCAGTGTAATGCCTAACATTTGACCAGTGTAGTGCTAACATTTGACAGTGTAGTGCCTAACATTTGACATAGTGTAGTGCACTAGTTTTGCCACAGTGTAGTGCCTAACATTTGACCAGTGTAGTGCCTAACATTTGACGTGTAGTGCCTACATTTGACCAGCGTAGTGCACTAAAGTTTTGACCAGTGTAGTGCCTAACATTTGACCAGGTGTAGTGCCTAACATTTGACCAGTGTAGTGCCTAACATTTGACCAGTGTAGTGCTAACTTTTGACCAGTGTAGTGCCTACATTTGACCGTGTGTCACTTGACCAGTGTAGTGCACAGTTTTGACAGTGTAGTGCCTAACATTTGACCAGTGTAGTGGCTACACATTTGACAGCGTAGTGCTAACATTATGACCAGTGTAGTGCACTAGTTTTGACAGTGTAGTGCCTAACATTTGACCAGTGTAGTGGCCTAACATTTGACCAGTGTAAGTGCCTACATCTTGTCCAGTGTAGTGCCTAACATTTGACCAGTTGTAGTGCCACTAGTTTTGACCAGTGTAGTGCCTAAATTTGACCAGCGTAGTGCACTAGTTTTGACCAGTGTAGTGCCTAACATTTGACCAGCGTCACGTGCATAGATTTTGACCAGTCGTAGTGCTAACATTTTGACCAGGTAGTGCCTAACATTTGACCAGCGTAGTGCCTAACATTTGACCAGCGTAGTGCACTAGTTTTGCCAGTGTAGTGCCTAACATTTGCCAGTAGTGCACATTTGACCAGTGTAGTGCCTAACATTTGACCAGTGGTTAGTCTAACATTTGACCATGTGTAGTGCCTAACATTGAGCCAGCGTAGTGCAACTAGTTTTTGACCAGTGTAGGATGCTAACATTTGACCAGCGTAGTGCACTATTTTGACCAGCGTAGTGCCTAACATTTGAACAGCGTAGTGCCTAACATTTGACCAGCGTAGTGCACTAGTTTTGGACCAGTGTAGTGCCTAACATTTGACCAGCGTAGTGCACTAGTTTTGAAGTGTGTGCCTGAACAATTTTGACCAGCGTAAGTGCAGTACTTTTTCGCCAGTGTAGTACTCAGTACTTTTGACCAGTGATAGTGCAGTATTTTGACCAGTGTAGTACAGTACTTTTGACCAGTGTGCGTGCCAGTAGCAGTTTTTGACCAGTGTCGTCAGTACTTTTGACAGTGTCGTCAGTACTTTTGACCAGTGTAGTAGCAGTACTTTTGCCAGTGTAGTACAGTACTTTTGACCAGTGTAGTACAGTACTTTTGACCAGTGTAGTACAGTACTTTTGACCAGTGTCGTGCAGTACTTTTGTCCAGTGTGTACAGTACTTTTGACCAGTGTCGTGCAGTACTTTGACCAGTGTAGTACAGTACTTTTATCAGTGTATCAGTCGCTTGTTGACGTGTACAGTATTTGCCAGTGTAGTGCGTACTTTTGACATCTACATGTTGTTAGTGCAGTACTTGTCTCTTTGGTCAGTGTAGTGCAGTACTTTTGACCAGTGTAGTGCAGTACTTTTGACCAGTGTCGTGCAGTACTTTTTCAGACCAGTTTTAGTGCAGTACTTTTGACCAGTGTAGTGCAGTACTTTTGACCAGTGTAGTGCAGTATACTTTTGACAGTGTCGTGCAGTACTTTTGACAGTTTAGTGCACTACTTTTGCCAGTGTAGTGCAGTACTTTTGACCAGTGTAGTGCGTACTTTTGATCAGTGTAGTACAGTTATTTGATCAGTGTAGTGCACTACTTTTTACCAGCACCATTAGTAGTTCACTAAAATAGGTATAGGGTGTCATTTGGGAATAGTTGAGGAGTGTGTTTGGTGTTGCCAGTGGATCTGAGTAGAAGGGGGAATTCTGAAACGATAACAGGAACTGTAGTCTCTCTGATGTGTGTGTGTCCCCGCTGGAAGACACTCTCTTCTCTACATTATAGTACTTTTCATCAGGTTCTGGACACAACAGCCTGCTTCCTTCTCCCACCAGCCTTCCACCAGCCCTGGGCAGCCTCAACATTCAGTTACATGAAACAATACCATTCGACTGACTCCATTGTTCCTCTCGCACCTGAGTCAAGCAAAAACAAATTGAAGAACTGTGAAAATAATATTACACTGAAAAGAGCGATAAGGGAGCTTCATTCATTCGCTTGTGTGCGCCTGTGTTACCACAGCTTTTTGTCTTGCCTTTGCAAGTTCCCTTCTGCGACAAACCCCCCCCTTGAAATATTAACACGAGCTTATCAGCAAGGGGAGCTAGTGGTTTATGTAAATCAATTTGTCTCAGCAGTGTAACCTTTTCAGGTGGCGTATGGGTGGTATTGTAGTTGTTTAGTGGCTTGGGGAGTTAGAATAAATGATCCTAGGGTAGTATGCGAGACTAGGGCTCTAGTTAGGAATATAATGGGCCAATCAGTGCTCTCTAGCTCTCTTCTGTCTCCCTCTCTCCCCTCCTCCATCCATCCCTCTGCTCTCCCTGCCTCCCTCGCTCGCTCTCCCTCCTCCTCCTCCCTCCCTCCCTCCCTCCCTCCCTCCCCCTCCTCCCTCCCTCGCTCTCTCCCTCCCTCCTCCCTCCTACTCCCTCTCTCTATCGCTCTTACAGACTCCCTCTCTACCTCCACACCCTCTCTTTATCACTCTCTCTCCATCCCTTCTCTCTCTTTCTGTCTTCTCCGTCTATATCTTTCTCTTCCCTTTCTCTCTTCCAGACTCCTCTCTTCCTGTGATAAGGAGTGCTCCTATAAACCCATCCTCTCTCCTGCTGCAGTGTGTTCAGATGCAGCTCCTCCTTTGATCCAGGAGGACCAATTTCTTTGATTTGAGTATAGAAGAGGAGCTAAGGTGAGAGTGTAGGTGCATGCGTACTCATTCACTCCGATCCTCTCTCATATAGGTGGCTGAGGCTGTGATGAAGGGTGCTTCCAAATGTCACCCTGTTCCCTATATAGTGCACTACTTTTGATTTTCCTTTGTCAACAGTATGGCATTATATAAGGACTAGGGTGCCATTTGGGACGCATAGAAAGAGAGCGCCACAAGCCAAGGACCGAGACAGAGGAAGAGATTATAGGTTGACAGAGACGAGAGTGAGCGAGAGGAGCGGGACCTTTGTGTTTCTGTTGTTGTCACATAGCAATCTCTGTCTCTGATTTCCTTCCCAGGCTAAAAATATTACACCAAAAAAAACACACTCCCCCCAGCGTCTGCCTAATGTCAACAGAGCGTATTGGAGGTTCGGGGATTGTTAACGCTTGTGTACATTTACCCACTAAGCACTTAGCTGTTGTAGCCATTGAGGGTTAT
>NW_019943461.1:60326-63775 GCF_002910315.2 Salvelinus sp. IW2-2015 | reverse complement strand
GTACTTTTTGACCAGTTTAGTGCACTACTTTTGACCAGTGTATGGCAGTACTTTTCCAGTGTGTGCAGTACTTTTGATCAGTGTAGTACAGTATTTTGATCAGTGTAGTGCACTACTTTTACCAGCACCATTAGTAGTTCACTAAAATCAGGTATAGGGTGTCATTGGGAATAGTTGAGGAGTGTGTTTGGTGTTGCCAGTGGATCTGAGTAGAAGGGGGAATTCTGAACGATAACAGGAACTGTAGTCTCTCTGATGTGTGTGTGTCCCGCTGGGAAGACACTCTCTTCTCTACATTATAGTACTTTCATCAGGTTCTGGACACAACAGCCTGCTTCCTTCTCCCACCAGCCTTCCACCAGCCCTGGGCAGCCTCAACATTCAGTTACATGAAACAATACCATTCGACTGACTCCATTGTTCCTCTCGCACCTGAGTCAAGCAAAAACAAATTGAAGAACTGTGAAAATAATATACACTGAAACCAGAGCGATAAGGGAGCTTCATTCATTCGCTCTGTGTGCGCCTGTGTTACCACAGTTTTTTGTCTGCCTTTGCAAGTTCCCTTCTGCGACAACCCCCCCCCCCTTGAATATTAACACGAGCTTATCAGCAAGGGGAGCTAGTGGTTATTGTAAATCAATTTGTCTCAGCAGTGTAACCTTTTCAGGTGGCGTATGGGTGGTATTTGTAGTTGTTTAGTGGCTTGGGGATTAGATAAAATGATCCTAGGGTAGTATACCGAGACTAGGGCTCTAGTTAGGAATATAATGGGCCAATCAGTGCTCTCTAGCTCTCTTTCTGTCTCCCCTCTCCCCCTCCTCCATCCATCCCTCGCCTCTCCTCCCTCCCTCGCTCGCTCTCCCTCCTCCTCTCCCTCCCTCCCTCCCTCCCTCCCTCCCCCCTCCCTCCCTCGCTCTCTCCCTCCCTCCCTCCCTCCTACTCCCTCTCTCTATCGCTCTTACAGACTCCCTCTCTACCTCCACACCCTCTCTTTATCACTCTCTCTCCATCCCTTTCTCTCTCTTTCTGTCTTCTCCGTCTATATCTTTCTCTTTCCCTCTCTCTCTGTCAGACTCTCTTCTTCCTGTGATAAGGAGTGCTCCTATAAACCCACTCCTCTCCTGCTGCAGTGTGTCAGATGCAGCTCCTCCATTTGATCCAGGAGGACCAATTCTTTGATTTGAGTTAAAGAGGAGCTAAGGTAGAAGTGTAGGTGCATGCGTACTCATTCACTCCGATCCTCCTCATATAGGTGGCTGAGGCTGTGATGAAGGGTGCTTCCAAATGTCACCCTGTTCCCTATATAGTGCACTACTTTTGATTTTCCTTTGTCAACAGTATGGCACTATATAAGGACTAGGTGCCATTGGGACGCATAGAAGAGAGAGCGCACAAGCCAAGGACCGAGACAGAGGAAGAGATTATGGTTGACAGAGACGAGAGTGAGCGAGAGGAGCGGACCTTTTGTGTTTCTGTTGTTGTCACATAGCAATCTCTGTCTCTGATTTCCTTCCCAGGCTAAAATATTACACCAAAAAAAAAAACACACTCCCCCAGCGTCTGCCTAATGTCAATGTCAGAGCGTATTGGAGGTTCGGGGATTGTTAACGCTTGTGTACATTTACCCACTAAGCACTTAGCTGTTGTAGGCCATTGAGGGTACATTCCAGAGGGAAGTCTCAGTGAACAGTAGAAACTAGTTTCTACAGAGGGGAATGTCTCAGTGAACAGTAGAAACTAGTTTTCTTACAGAGGGGAATGTCTCAGTGAACAGTAGAAACTAGTTTTCTACAGAGGGAATGTCTCAGTGAACAGTAGAAACTAGTTTTCTACAGAGGGGATGTGCTCAGTGAACAGTAGAAACTAGTTTTCTACAGAGGGGAATGTCTCAGTGAACAGTAGAAACTAGTTTCTACGAGAGGGAATGTCTCAGTGAACAGTAGAAACTAAGTAGAGACCATCATGCACTTTGAGATCAAAATGGTCTTTGTCTTGGTAAGGAAACAGGATGTGCGTCTGAAAGCCATTTTTGGGGCAGATTCATTTCTRCAGTGAATGTAGAAAACACTCATATCGACTGTACATGATTAAATCACATTTTACAGCAATAAAACAAATGTTCTAGACTGAAATCTGTGGGGGGAAAAACAATTTTCTGCAATATCTCTGTAACTGCCAGTGTGTCTGTCWGCCAGTGTTGTACATAGTGATCGTTGTCATGGCATTTTTCAAACTTGCTGATGCTATCGCCCACTGTCAAACATAATGGCAACGTTATCACAATGTCAGGGCAACATTGAGATAATGTTCTCCTTTATCACGAGAAGTTAAGCTGAGCAGCACTCCGGCTCCGTCTGGACCTTCTGATGCAGAGTCCCAAACGGTACTCTGATCCCTATATAGTGCACTACTTTTCAACAGAGCCCTGTGGTTTTCCCTATAGGCTCTGGTCAAAAGTAGTGCACTAGGGAATAGGGTGCCATTTGGGACGCAAGCCAGAGATTCTCCCACAGAGTCCTGAGGCGACTGTCACAGAGCCCAGCAGTTAGTGGTTATCTCGGGAAAACCACCACCCCGTCCGTCCGTCCTTCCCTCCGCGATAAAGACTTGGAGCTGGAGTCTAGAGGCAGAGCTGGGGATATGAGTCAGGCTAAAGGACAGGCTGAGTCTACTCTGTCTGACGAGATCCTCGTCAAAATCTAATAACTCTATTTCTAAAACCTCTCCAAGAAGGGGGTGGAGACGGGATTGAATGAATGTCACTGGGACGCAATAAGTTAACAATGTTGTAATGCTGGATCTGACAGAATTCTGTCCTTTCTATAATACTGTAATACACCTCCTGGTAGGCAGAGTAAATGTTCTGCCTCCAAACCCTCTAGTCAGATCCTCTAGAAAACAGAACCTCTAGAAAACAGATCCTCTAGAAACCAGAACCTCTAGAAAACAGAACATCTAGAAACCGGAACCTCTACAAACCGGAACCTCTACAAACCAGAACCTCTACAAACCAGAACCTCTAGAAACCAGAACATCTAGAAACCAGAACCTCTAGAAAACAGAACATCTAGAAACCAGAACCTCTAGAAACCAGAACATCTAGAAAACAGATCCTCTAGAAACCAGAACATCTAGAATCCATAACATCTAGAAACCAGAACCTCTAGAATCCATAACATCTAGAAACCAGAACATCTAGAAACCAGAACCGCTAGAAAACAGAACATCTAGAAACCAGAACCTTTAGAAACCAGAACGTCTAGAAACCAGATCCTCTAGAAAAACAGAACCTCTAGAAGCCAGAACCTCTAGAAGGAAACGCACCGACTTTAAGATGGAACCCGCAGTAGGGGGAAAACAGCAGCAGACTTATAGATGAACCACATTAGGGGGAAACAGCACCAGACTTAAAGATGGAAACCCACAGAGAATTCTGGTGTACTCGT
>NW_019943461.1:42184-54032 GCF_002910315.2 Salvelinus sp. IW2-2015 | reverse complement strand
TAGTTCAAGTCAGAATGCAGACACAAAACATCACCTCAGGCTCTGACAAGTCTTCCTGTTTACCGGCAGCTGTCTGCCTGTCAGAGAGACCATTAGGAAAAGTAAGGGTTACACGCCGAATGGAGCCCTATTCCCTTTATAGTGCACTACTTTTGACCAGGGTCCATTGGGAAACCCATAGGAACAGGGGTGCCATTTGGGACGGAGATACGATGTTACTTTTTATGTCAATAAATGTTTATTTGTCAGATCTTAGCCTCTGGTTGTTATGTCATATACAAATACATCTGGTGAAAGCACAGCATTAGGCTAGTTTCAGAGGTTCTGGTTTCTATGGTTTCTGGTTCTAGAGGTTCTGGTTTCTACGGGATCTGGTTTCTAGAGGTTCTGGTTTCTACGGGTTCTGGTTTCTAGAGGATCTGGTTTCTCTAGAGGTTCTGGTTTCTACGGGATGCTGGTTTCTATGGGTTCTGGTTTCTAGAGGATCTGTTTTTAGAGGTTCTGGTTTCTATGGGATCTGGTTTCTAGAGGTTCTGGTTTCTAACGGGATCTGGTTTCGAGACGGTTTTTCTGGTTTCAGGATGTGGAGTTCTGGCTTCGCCCTACTGCGGGTTCCATCTTTAAGTCTGGTGCTGTTTACCCCTACTGCGGGTTCCATCTATAAGTCTGGTGCTGTTTCCCCCTACTGCGGGTTCCATCTTTAAGTCTGGTGCTGTTTACCCCTACTGCGGGTTCCATCTATAAGTCTGGTGCTGTTTACCCCTACTGCGGGTTCCATCTTTAAGTCTGGTGCTGTGTACGGATGATCTAAGCCATGCTCCCAGAAAAACACAACGGAAATGCACACACACAACTCCTTTGAGGGAAGGCACCAGTGCACACACACAGAACCATGTCTTGAAAAGAAGCCTGTCAAATGAAAGTTAAAAGACAGTTAAGGGAGGACCAACCCCACAGTCCTACTCTACATTCCCTCCACGTATCACACCAGGATCCAGCTGAACCAGGCAGGAATCCAAAAACCAACCCCACAGTCCTACTCCACAGTCCAACTCTACAGTCCTACTCCATAGTCCTACTCCACAGTCCTACTCCACAGTCCAACTCTACAGTCCTACTCCATAGTACTACTCCACAGTCCTACTCCACAGTCCAACTCTACAGTCCTACTCCATAGTCCTACTCCACAGTTCTACTCCACAGTCTAACTCTACAGCCCTACACCACAGTCCTACTCCACAGTCTGTCCTACTCTACAGTCCTACTCTACAGTCATAGGTCCTACCCTAAAGTCGTACTCTACAGTCGTACTCCACAGTCCTACTCTACAGTCATAGGTCCTACCCTAAAGTCGTACTCTACAGTCGTACTCCACAGTCCTACTCTACAGTCCTAGGTCCTACTCTACAGTCCTAGGTCCTACTCCACAGTCCTACTCTACAGTCATACTCTACAGTCCTAGGTCCTACTCCACAGTCCTGGGTCCTCCTCTACAGTCCTAGGTCCTACTCCACAGTCCTACTCCACAGTCCTACTCCACAGTCCTACTCTACAGTCCTACTCTACAGTCCTACTCCACAGTCCTACTCTACAGTCCTACTCTACAGTCCTACTCTACAGTCCTACTCCACAGTCCTATTCCACAGTCCTACTCTACAGTCCTATTCTACAGTCCTACTCCACAGTCCTATTCCACAGTCCTACTCTACAGTCCTACTCCACAGTCGTACTCCACAGTCCTACTCTACATTCCCTCCACGTATCACTCCAGGACCCAGCTGAACCAGGCAGGAATCCAAAAAAACAACCCCAGTAACTCTAAGCAGATCAGAGGAAATGCACTCTGTAAGCTACTTACTACACAGCTGCCCAATAATTCCACCCAGAAGTGACACTGACACATTGGCTGGGTCTCAAATGGWAACATATTCCCTATATACTGCACTACTTTTGGGTCCATTATTCCCTATATAAGTAGTGCATTATATAGGGAATAATGTGCCRTGTTGGACACAGGCATTTTCTCCGTCTCTCGGGAGTACGGGTTCCATCCCCATCACTACACCTTCCTGACAGCCTATCAGGAGCAAGGAATAACATGTCTGCACCACTTTGTCGATGGGATTAACGAAGACGGCCATTTCCTTAGTCCGTCGTGTGGTAAAGCCTCTTCTAAATATGTATGTTGAATATTAGTTCCTTTGGCTACTATTTTACTGTAAGAACAAGATGCTCAAGTACTAAGTCATAAGTAATGCAGCAGAGTGTTTGAGGATGAACTTTCCACCAACTCAGCAGCACTCAACTCATCAGTTTGCTCTCCTCAGAATGCTTGTTTTCACTGGTCAACAGAGACTCAGACACATCTACTGTTACTCTGACAATACTGCTAAATCAACAGCTTTGACTGTCAGGCTGTCTGAGCCTTGTWATTCCTTTCTGATGTTACCTGTCACTGACATGTTACTAGACATCCAACAAATTCAAGTCAAAACAGCCTAAAAAAAGGTTTAAGATGTTAATCATAACGATGTGCGTAAGGTGGACACAAGAAGACAGGCCACACTTTTACACACAGCAGCAGTATTACTGTTGTAGTAGTAGCGGTAATAGCGGTGGTAGTAGTAGTATTACCAGTGGCAGCAGTAGCTGTAATAGTAGTAGTAGTAGTAGTGGTAGTAGCAGTAGCAGTACCAGTAGTAGTAGTAGTATTAGCAGTGGCAGCAGTAGCTGTAATAGTAGTAGTACAAGTAGTAGTAGTAGTAGTAGTCAGATACGTAACAGTAGCAGTAAGCCAGTAGTAGTAGCAGTAGTAGGAGTAGTGCAGCGTAGCAGTATAGTAGTAGCACTAGCAGTAGTAGGTAGTAGCTTAGCAGTAGTAGGCAGCATTAGTAGTAGCAGTAGTAGCAGCAGTAGTAGCAGTAGTAGTAGATAGTAGTAGCATAGTAAGCAGTAGCAGTAGCACAGTAGTAAAAGTAGCAAGTAGCAGTAGTAAGCAGCTAGTAGTAGCAGTAGCAGTAGTAGTAGTAGTAGTTAGCGGTCGCATAGTAAGAGTAGTAGCAATGTAGTAGCAGTAGCAGAATAGTAGCGAGTAGCAGTAGTGCAGCAGTAAGTACTTTAGTAGTATTAGCAGTAAAGTAGCAGTAGTAGCAGTAGCAGTAGTAGCAGCAGTAGTAGTACGGTAGTAAGCGTAGCAGTAGTGTAGTAGTAGCGTAGAGGTAGTAGCAGTAGCAGCAGTAGCAGTAGTAGTAGCAGTAAGTAGTAGCTAGTAGCAGTAGTAGCAGCAGTAGTAGTAGCAGATAAGAGGTAGTAGCAGTAGAGGGTGTAGCAGTAGTAGTAGTAGGAGCAGCAGTACGTAGTGGTGGTGTACTAGCATAAAGTAGATAAGGAGTAGTTAGTGGTGCGTGGTACTAGCATAAAAGTAGTAGTAGTGGTGGTGGTGGTAGTTGTAGTAGCAGTAGAGAGTAGTAGCAGCAGCAGGAGCACAGCAGTAGTAGCAGCAGCAGCAGTAGCAGTAAGGGTAGTAGCAGTAGGGTAGTAGCAGCAGCTACCGTAGTAGCGTAGTAGTGATAGTAGTGGTCGGTAGTAGTAGTAGCAGTAGTAGCAGCAAAAGCAGTAGAAAGCAGCAGTAGTAGCAGTAGTAGTACAAGTAGTAGGGTAGTAGTAGTAGCAGTATTAGTAGATTTAATAGTATTAGTAGTAGTATACAGTAGTTGTAGTAGGAGTAAGTAATATAGCAGTAGTCAAAGCGCAGCAGTAGTAGTGGTGGTGGTACTAGCAGTAAAAGTAGTAGTAGTGGGTGGTGGTACTACGCAGTAAAGTAGTAGTAGTGGTGTGGTACTAGCAGTAAAAGTAGTAGTGAGTGGTGGCTGGTACTAGCAGTAAAAGTAGTAGTAGTGGTGGTGGGGGTAGTAGTAGTAGCAGTAGAGGTAGTAGCAGCAGCAGTAGTAGCAGAAGTAACAGCGGTAGTGGTGGTAGTGGTAGTAGTAGTAGCGTAGTAGTAGTAGTAGTATTAGTAGTAGTATCAGTAGCAATAGTAGTAGGAGTAGTAATAGTTGCAGTATACGTCATAGTAGTAGTAATCAGTAAGTCCAGTGCAGTATTCAAGCAGTTCTAAGCAGTCATAGTAAGTAGTATCAGTATTAGTAGTATATAGGTAGGGATACAGTACCGCGTTAGTAGTATCAGTATAGAGTTAGTGGAGCTATTAGCAGTAGCAGCAGTATGTCAGTTAGTAGTACTCAGTGATAGTGGCGTATTAGCAGCTAGCAGGCAGTACCTGGTACTAGGTATCGATAGATAGATAAGATAAGTTCAGTAAGTTAAAGATGGCATGTATTCAGCAGCTAGCAGCTAGACTGGTACTAGATCATAGTAGTGGCAGTATTTAAGCAGTACGAGCAGTAGTAGTAGTAGTAAGTGAGCAGTATGTAGTACGTAGCCAATAGTATGGAGTAGTGTAGTTGAGTCGTCAGTGTACCGATATAACAGTAGTACGCTAAGTAGTAGTAGTAGCTAGTATTCGGTGAACCAGTAGTAGTAGTAGCTAGTAGTAGTAGTGGTACAAGTTAGTAGTATAGTAGTAGCTAGTAGTGGTACCAGTCAGCTACGTAGTAGTAGTACTCAGATAGGTCACATAGAAGTAGGTCCTAAGTTAGCTCAAGTAGTTGCAGTCGCTAGTGGCTACCATATCAGTTACGTAGTATAGTAGTTAGTAGTGGTACCAGTAGGCAAGTAGTAAGATAAGGTTGAGTGTAAAAGTGGTACAGATAAGTAGTAGTTTGCAGTCGTAGTTGGGATAACAGTAGTCAGTAGTAGTAGTAGTAGTAGTGGGTACCAGTAGTGGTAGTAGTAGTCAGTAGTGGTACCAGTAGTAGTAGCTCAGTCATAGTGGTACCATAGTAGTAGTAGTCATCAGTGGTACCCAAAAGTGAAGTCAGTAGTGTAGTTAAAGTAGTAGGTACCCGCACAGTAGTAGTAGCATTGCAGATAGTAGTATAGTAGTTGCAGTCACACGTGGTAGTAGTAGTAAGTCAGCTTGTGTACCAGTAGTAGTAGTAAGTAGTGGTACCAAGTAAGTAGTAGTAGTAGTCGTATGGCAACAAAGCTAGTAGTAATAGTAGTCAGTTGTACGTTAGTGGTACCAAGTAGATCCCTAGCTCGTAGTCAACCAAGTAGATATGATGAGTCGCAGTAGAGTGGTACAAGCTTAGTAGCTCATGTAGTGCGACTAATTAGTAGTCATGATATGGTACAATCAGTAGTCAGATAGTCAGTAGTACGCAATTAACGTGTAGTAGTAGCTACCGTAGTGTAAACACCAGTAGTAAGTCAGCTAGTAGTAGTAGATAGTATGAGTGGTACCCCAGTATATAGATTAAGTAGTAAGGTTATGGTTCAGTAGTAGTAAGTTACGTCAGTTAAGTAGCTAGTAGTTGCAGCACGTCCGTCCAGTGGTACAGTGGAGTCAATGTATAGTAGATAGTGGTACATAAGACCCTAGTCCCCTCAACTAATACCCATCACCCAGTTTTAGTCAAATAGTTAGTAGTAGTGGTACAAGTAGTAACGTGCTATGCTAAGTAAGCTAGTAGTAAGTGGTAGCCAAGTAGTAGTTAGTCAGTACGTCGTAGTGTCCCCAAAGTAGTAGTAGTAGTAGTAGTCGCTAGTGGTAAAGTAGTGTAAGTGTAACGTATGCTAGATCCAGCTCCAGTAGTGGCTATCAGTCAAGATAGTAAGGCTAGTAGTAAATAATGAGTAAGTCATAGTGGTATTGTACGTTATAGCTAGTCAGATCGTAACATTAAGAGTCAGTAAGATAACGCTAGATAGTAGTGAATTAGGTACAGTAGTAGTAGTAGAGTGCATAGTAGTAGTAGTGTATAGTAGAGTAGTAGTAGTGTACGTAGCTAGTAGTAGTAGTGACCAGTAGTATAGTAGCAGTAGTAGTGTATGGACCAGGTAGTAGTAGTAGTAGAGTATAGACAGTATTAAGTAGTAGTGGTACCAATAGTAGTAGTAGTAAGTGGTACCAGTAGTAGTAGTAGTAGTAGTAGCTGTGTAGTACCAGTAGTAGTAGTAGTAGTGGTACCAGTAGTAGTAGTAGTAGTAGTAGTAGTAGTGAAGTCAGTAAGTAGTAGTAGTAGTAGTAGTAGTAGTAGTGCAGTAGTAGTAGTAGTGTAGTATCCAGTAGTAGTAGTAGTAGTAGTAGTAGTAGTAGTAGTAGTTAGTAGTAGTAACCAGTAGTAGTAGTAGTAGTAGTGGTAGTGGACTAGTAGTAGTCCAGTAGTAGTAGTTAGTACAGTAGTAGGTACCAGTCAGTAGTAGTAGTAGTAGTAGTAGTGTACCATAGTAGTAGTAGTGGTGAGAGTAGTAGTAAGTAGTAGTAAGTAGTGGTACAGTAGTAGTAGTAGTGGTCCTGTAGTAGTAGTAGTAGTAGTGACAGTAGTAGTAGTAGTAAGTGGTAAGTCAGTAGTAGTAGTAGTAAGTAGTCCAGTAGTAGTAGTATGTGTACGAGTAGAGTAGTAGTCGTAGTAGTAGTAGTAGTAGTAGTAGTAGTAGTAGTGGTACCCAGTAGTAGTAGTAGTCAGGATTAGTCAGTAGTGGTACAGTAGTAGTAGTATGCAGTACGTAGTGGTACTAGTAGTAGTAGGTAGTAAGTAGGAGTGAGTAAGTAGTAGTAGTAGTAGTAGTAGTAGTAGTAGTAGTAAGAGTAGTGTAGTAGTAGTAGTAGGTACAGTAGTAGTAGTGGTACCAGTAGGTAGTAGTAAGTAGTTGAGTATAGTAGCGTACCAGTAGTAGTAGTAGTAGTGTAGTGTACCAGTAGTAGTAGTAGTAGTAGTCGTAGGAGTAGAGTAGTCAGTAGTAGTATTGTTTTTAGTAGTTAGTGGTGTACAGTAGTAGTAAGTTAGCTAGTGTTGGTCAGTAGTATAGTAGTAGTGTAGTGGTACCAGTAGTAGTAGGTAGTAATGGTAGTGGTAGCCAGTAGTAAGTAGTATGCTAGTTAGTATCAGTAGTAGTAGTAGTAGTAGTAGTAGTAGTAGTAGTAGTTAGCAGTAGTCCAGTAGTAGTCAATAGTGGTACAGTAGTAGTAGTTCGTGGTATCGTCCGTAGTAGTGTACCAGTAGTAGTAGTAGTAGTAATAGTAAGTGTGTAACTCAGTAGTAGTAGTGTAGTAGTAGTGGTACCAGTAGTAAGTGCGACAGTAGTAGAGTACGTAGTAGTAGTAGTTTGAGTCGTAGTGGTACCAGTAGCGTAGTAGTGAGTAGTAGTAGTCGGTACAGTAGTAGTAGCTGAGTAGTATAGTGGTACGCCGTAGTAGTTGTAGTGGAGTAGTAGTCGTCGTAGTACCAGTAGTAGTAGTAGTAGTCGTAGTGGTACAGTACAGTAGTAGTAGTAGTAGTAGTAGTGGTACCAGTAGTCGAGTGGTACTGTAGTAGTAGTTCGGCAGCAAGCTGTCTACACAGGTACCGGCAGCAGTAGAATCACTCCAGTATTTCATTGATGGGTTCTAGAGGAGTGAAAGTCTGTTCTGGGCAAAGAGGCTGGATGTTGCGTGTCAGAGCCTGTTAGAAGCAGGGTTTGGCAGGTAGGGAGAAGGCTCAGCTCGGAGCTGAGGCTGGTTCAGTGAAAAAAGTAGTGCACTATGGGACGTAGCCCCTTTCTAGGGATCAGGCCCAGTACATACTGAGCCATGTAACCCAGTCTGACAGTGACAAAATCACTTAGCCTTCACTCTGCCCAGGGAAACATCCACACCCATTCCTTAGCCCTGATGATGCCATCACAGGCTACAGCCAAATGGCTGACTGACTGACAGCAGCACGCTGGCCATAACGTGTGTGTGGGCATATGTAGTGGTGTGTATTGTTGGGGTATCAGTGAGTGTGTGGGTAGATCCAGTGTGGTGTGGTAGAGTCCGTGTGCGTGGTAGAGTCCAGTGTGGCGTGGGTAAGTCCCAGTGTGGGTGGTAGAGTCCAGTGTGGGTGGGCAGAGTCCAGTTGTGTGGGTAGGCGTGTGTGTGGTAGAGTCCAGTGTGTGTGGGTAGAGTCCAGTGTGTATGGTAGAGTCCAGTGTGTGTGGGTAGAGTCCAGTGTGTGTGTTGTAGAGTCCCAGTGGCGTGTGTAGAGTCCAGTTGTGCGTGTGTAGAGTCCAGTGTGCGTGGGTAGAGTCCAGTGTGTGTGGGTAGAGTCGATGCGGAAGTCAGTGTGTGTGGTAGAGTCGTGTGTGTGGGTAGAGTCCAGTGTGCGTGGGTAGAGTCGTTGGGTGGGTAGAGGTCGTGTGGGTGGGGTAGAGTCCAGTGTGGGTGGGCAGAGTCAGTGTGTGTGGGTAGAGTCCAGTGTGTGTGGGTAGAGTCCAGTGTGTGTGGGTGAGTCAGTGTGTATGGGTAGACGTCCAGTGTGGTGTGGGTAGAGTCCCAGTGTGGTGGTTAGAGTCCAGTGTGCGTGTGTAGAGTCCAGGTGCTGCTGTAGAGTCCAGTGTGCGTGGGTAGAGTCCAGTGTGTGTGGTAGAGTCCAGTGTGCGTGGGTAGAGTCCCAGTGTGTGTGGGTAGAGTCCAGTGTGTGTGGGTAGAGTCGCAGTGTGGGGCGTGGGTAGAGTCCAGTGTGCGTGGGTGAGTCCAGTTGGTGCGTGGTAGAGTCCAGTGTGTGGGTAGAGTCCAGTGTGTGTGGGTAGAGTCCAGTGTGTGTGGGTAGAGTCCAGTGGTGTGGTGGGCTAGAGTCCCAGTGTGCGTGGGTAGAGTCCCAGTGGTGCGTGGGTAGAGTCCCAGTGTGTGTGGACGGTGAGTCCAGTGTGGTGGGTAAGAGTCCAGTGTGGTGTGGTAAGAGTCCAGTGTGTGTGGTAAGTCCAGTGTGTGTTGGTAGAGTCCAGTGTGTGTGGGTAGAGTCCAGTGTGTGTGGGTAGAGTCCAGTGTGTGTGGGTAGAGTTAGTGTAAGAGAGTTAGTACAAAAAAAAGGGTCAATGTTGGGGATAGAAGCTGTTCCAGGGTACTGTTGGTTCCAGACTTGGTGCATTGTTATCATTTGCCGTGTGGTAGCAGAGTGGACAGTCTGTGGCTTGGGTAACAGGGTAAGGGCTAACGCCCACTCAACAACATATTAGTTGGTAACACTGACACTGACAACAAAAGAACAAGTTGGTACATTGTGTTTACACACAATATAAAAGAGTACAACTTTTTGGTATTAGTAGAAGTACTGAACTGCCTTTCGTGGTTAAAAACAATTTAATCAGGTACAGTGCCTTAGAAAATTATTCAGACCCCTTGACTTTTTCCAAATGTTACGTTAYAGCCTTATTCTAAAATTGATTAAATTGTTTTTTTCCCCTCATCAATCTACACACAATACCTTATAATGACAAAGCAAAAACAGGTTTTAAAAACGTTTTGCTAATGAAATATTACATTTACATAAGTATTCAGACCCTTTACTCAGTACTTTGTTGAAGCACCTTTGGCAGTGATTACAGCCTCGAGTGTTCTTGGGTATGGCGCTACAAGCTTGGCACCTGTATTTGGGGAGTTTCCCATTCTTCTCTGCAGATCTTCTCAGGCTCTGTCAGGTTGGATGGGGAGCGTTGCTGCACAGTTATTTTCAGGTCTCTCCAGAGATGTTCGATCAGGTTCAATCCAGGCTCTGGGTGGGTCACTAAAGGACATTCACAGACTTGTCCCAAAGCCACTCCTGCATTGTCTTGGCTGGGTGCTTAGGGTCGTTGTCCTGTTGGAAGGTGAACCTTCGCCCCAGTCTGAGGTTCTGAGCACTCTGTAGCAGGTTTTCATCAAGGATCCCTCTGTACTTTGTTCCGTTGATCTTTGCCTCGATCCTGACTAGTCTCCCAGTCCCTGACGCTGAAAAACATCCCCACAGCATGATGCTGCTACCCCCATGCTTCACCGTAGGGATGGTGCCAGATTTCCTCCAGATGTGACAGATGTCTAAAAACCTGTTTTTGCTTTGTCATTATGGGGTCATCATTTTTTWAAATCCATTTTAGGTTAAGGCTGTAAAATATCAAAATGTAGAAAAAGTCAAGGAGTCTGAATTAATTAATTATTTTTTAAATTATACAGTGTGTGCAAATGAGGTAGGATAACAGAGGTAAGGCAATAAATAGGCCATGGTGGCGAAGTAATTACAATATAGCAATTAAACACTGGAATGGTAGATCTGCAGAAGATGAATGTCCAAGTAGAGATACTGGGGTGCAAAGGAGCAAGATAAATAAATAAATACAGTATGGGGATGAGGTAGTTGGATGGGCTATTTACAGATGGGCTATGTGCAGGTGCAGTGATCTGTGAGCTGCTCTGACAGCTGGTGCTTAAAGCTAGCGAGGGAGATATGAGTCTCACTTTCCGAAGGCATTGT
Source organism: Salvelinus sp. IW2-2015 (assembly GCF_002910315.2). Classification (NCBI taxonomy): domain Eukaryota; kingdom Metazoa; phylum Chordata; class Actinopteri; order Salmoniformes; family Salmonidae; genus Salvelinus; species Salvelinus sp. IW2-2015. The sequence continues at coordinate 43,662 of NW_019943461.1, read as the reverse complement.
ATGTTTTAATGATATAAAAATGGTTTTTCAAGAAAGGATCCAAGAAGAGAATAGGCCTATTGTACTTGAGACGACCTGGAATTAGCTACACACACTCATCCAATTTCATCCACACACACACTAACACACAGACTACCCCCCCTCTGAGGTGATAATTGGGGTGTTTTCGGAAACCAGTTAGCTGCTTATAACATGGGACAACGGGGCTGTGAGGGGCTGTGGGGCAATGCTAGCCAGCACTACGCAAGTGCATCGTCTCTCCTTCCTTTGTCTCTCTCTTCCTCTGTTTTTCTCTTCCTTGGTCTCTGTCTCTCCCTCTCTTCTTCTCTCTCTCTCCCTCTGTGTCTCCCTCTCTCCCTCTCCCTCTCTTCTTCTCTCTCTCTAAGAGAGAGATATTCTCCCTTCACCCCCCTCTCTCTTTCTCTTCCTCTGTCTCTCTTTCCTCAATCTTCCTTTATCTCAGCCTCTCCTCTCTTCCTGTCTCCCTCTTCTCTCTTCTCTCTCTCCTTTCACCCCCTCTCTCTTTCTCTCCTCTGTCTCTCTTTCTCCCTATCTTCCTTTATCTCAGCCCTCTCCCTCTCTTCCGCTGTCTCACCCCAATATCACGTCTACAATGCAAACAGCCTTATGGTAGTAGATATAAAATGATTAGAGAATATTACATTTGACCTCAGGTATCAAGCGTTCAAGCCGAGCATTCGCCAGTAGTCGACATAGCTAAACATGACAATTGAACTACCTCGTTCGTGCCTACTAAAATATGGTCTCAAACATGAGGCGTGCCATGTGTTTTCAATATTAATATTTCAGATTGGGGAAGAGCATGCGGTGGAAAAGGAAAAGGCTTTGATTTGCTTCAAAAGCTTTAGTCTTTAGTCTCAAATGGCAACCTATTCCCTATATAGTGCACTACTTCAGACCATAGAGCCCTATTCCCTATAAGTACACTACTATAGACCAGAGCCCTATTCCCTATATAGTGCACTACTTCAGACCAGAACACCATTCCCTATATAGTACACTACTTTAGACCAGAGCCCTATTCCCTATATAGTGCACTACTTCAGACCAGAACCCTAGCAGGGTTATTCCCACCATAGAGATATGTTAGCAGACTGGTAGGATTAATTCACCATAAGAGACTATGTTTACAGACTGGGAGGGTTATTCACCATAGAGATATGTTAACACAGACTGGGAGGGTTATTCACCATAGAGATATGTTACAGACTGGGAGGGTTATTCACCATAGAATATGTACAGACTGGAGGTATTCACCATAGAGATAAGTTACAGACTGGGAGGTTATTCACCTGAATATGTAGATATGGCAGTTATCACAGATACATCCATGCAAGAGAAGAAGCGCAGGTATAGTCACCAGTAGAAGATATGTTACAGACTGGCAGGGATGTATTCACCAGAGATTATGTTACAGACTGGAGGGTTTATTCACACCGCAAGAGATATCTTACAGC
>NW_019943461.1:24652-42110 GCF_002910315.2 Salvelinus sp. IW2-2015 | reverse complement strand
CCCTCTCTCTCCTCTCTCCTCTCCCTCTCTTCCTTCTCTCTCTCTCTCTCTCTGTCTCCCTCTCTCTCCCTCTCTCCCTCTCCCTCTCTTCTTCTCTCTCTCTCCCTCTGTGTCTCTCTCTCCCTCTCTCCCTCTCCCTCTCTTCTTCTCTCTCTCTCCCTCTGTGTCTCTCTCTCCCTCTCCCTCTCTTCTTCTCTCTCTCTCCCACTCTGTGTCTCTCTCTCCCCTCTGCTCTCTCGTTTCTCTCTCTCTACCTCTGTGTCTCTCTCTCCCTCTCCTCCTCTCCCTCTCTTCTTCTCTCTCTCTCCCTCTCTCTCCCTCTCCTCTCTTCTTTCTCTCTCTCTCCCTCTGTGTCTCTCTCCCTCTCCTCCCTCTCCTCTCTTCTTCTCTCTCTCCCTCTGTGTCTCTCTCTCCCTCTGTCTCTCTTCCTTTGTCTAATTTCCTCTCTTCCTCTGTCTCTCTTCCTCTCTCTTTTCCTCTCTTCCTGTCTCTCTCTTCCTCTGTCTCCCTCTTCCTCTCTTTCTTTTCCTCTCTCTTTTTCCTCTCTTCCTCGGTCTCCCCTCTTCCAGACTGGGAGGGTTATTCACCATAGAGATATGTTACAGACTGGGAGGGTTATTCACCATAGAGATATGTTACAGACTGGCAGGGTTAGTCACCATAGAGATATGTTACAGACTGGCAGGGTTAGTCACCATAGAGATATGTTACAGACTGGCAGGGTTATTCACCATAGAGATATGTTACAGACTGGCAGGGTTATTCACCATAGAGATATGTTACAGACTGGCAGGGTTATTCACCATAGAGCTGAGGGCAAAGAAGACCTCTTTGTCAATGGCCCTCCTGGTGTAAAGTAGGTGACAGTACCTGTCACACTGCAGTCTGATGTGCGAACACATTGTTCCCTGGGAAGGCACACTGTTCCCACTGTCCCATATAAAGGACTGTGTACATTCTATCTGTTACCATTGGGCCTACACACTGTCCGTATGAAAACGATGCTACTGTAGGGAAAGTGGAGCAGGACAGGTGAGGAGGAGAGATGAATAAAGAGATGGTCCGCCCCAAATGGCACCCTACTCCCTATATAGTGCACTACTTTAGACCAGAGCCCTATTCCCTATATAGTACACTACTTTAGACCAGAGCCCTATTCCCTATATAGTGCACTACTTTCCACCAAGGCCCATAGGAGTCTGGTTAAAAGTAGTGCCTTCAGAAAGTATTCAAACCCTTGACCTTGTAAATGTTTTGTTGTTTTACACCCTGAATTTAAAATGGTTTATATTGAGATTGTTGGTCACTGGCCTACATACAATACCCCATAATGTCAGTGGAATGATCTTTTTTGACATTTTTACAAATTAATTGGATCAATGAGTATTCAACTAATTTGTTATGGCAAGCCTAAATAAGTTCAGGAGTCAARATTTGCTAAATAAGACATATAATAAGTTACATGGACTCACTATGTGTGCAATAATAGTGCTTAACATGATTTTTGAATAACTACCTCATCTCTGTACCCCACACATACAATTATCTCTAAGGTMCCTCAGTCGAGCAGTGAATTTCAAACACAGACTCAACCACAAAGACCAGGGAGGTTTTCCAATGCCTCGCAAAGAAGGACACCTATTGGTAGATGGGTAAAAATACAAAAAGCAGACATTGAATATCCCTTTGAGCATGGTGAAGTTATTAATTACACTTTGGATGGTGTATCCAGTCACTACAAAGATACAGGCATCCTTCCTAACTCAGTTGCCTGAGAGGAAGGAAACCGCTCAGGGATTTCACCATCAGGCCAATGGTGACTTTAAAACAGTTACAGARTTKAATGGRTGTGATAGGAGAAAACTGAGGATGGAACAACAACATTGTAGTTACGCCACAATACTAACCTAAATGACAGAGTGAAAAGAAGGAAGCCTGTACAGAATATAAATATTCCAAAACATGCATCCTGTTTGCAACAAGGCACTAAAGTAATACTGCAGAAAATGTAGCAAAGTAATTCACTTTTTGTCCTGAATACAAATCCAATACAAGACATTACTGAGTACCACTCTCCATACTTTCAAGCATAGTGGTGGCTGCATCATGTTATGGGTATGCTTGTAATAGTTAAGGACTGGGGAGTTTTTCATAAAAAGAAAAAATACAATGGAGCTAAATACAGGCAAAATCCTAGTGGAAAACCTGGTTCAGTCTACTTTCCACCAGACACTGGGAGATGAATACTGCTTTCAACAGGACAATAACCCAATACTGCACTGGAGTTGCTTRCCAAGAAGACAGAGAAAGTTCCTGRGTGGCCGAGTTACAGTTTTGACTTAAATCTACGGCAAGACCTGAAAATGTTTGTCTAGAAATGATCAACAACCAATTTGACAAAGCTTTAAAAATTTTGAAAATAATAATGGGCAAATGTTGCACAATACAGGTTTGGTAAACCTCTTAGAGACTTACGCAGAACGATTCACAGCTGTAATCACGCCAAAGGTGCCACTACAAAGTATTAACTCAGGGGTGTGAATACTTCTGCAAATAAGATATTTCCTTATTTCATTTTCAATACATTTGATTTTTAAATTTTATTCGGGCTGTAAACACACAAGATGTGTAATAAGTTAAGATATGCATACTTTATGAAAGCACTGTGGGCAATATGGTGCCATTTTAGTTGAAGGCAGTGTGTCATGACTCTCCTGCGAAGATCTGAAGGATCAGGTTACAGTGGGTCCGCTCTACAGCGCCCTCTCTCTCTCCTGCAGAGTGGGCTGGGGTGAAGTTAGCTGTTTTATGACGGTCGTAAAATACCTGCAGGAACTCTCTCTCTCCGCCACACAATTAAAGGGAAGTGGAAAAATCAAGTTATTTGTTACAACAGAGAGAGATTATGTATTACTGTGACATCAAAAGATTGAATAATGAAACAATATTTCTGTAATCCAAACAGTTGGAATGGTCCGTGGGTACTTAAAGAACAATCCTGTCGAATTTGTTACTAATTTGTGATGTAACTAATGATTGTATAACAAYATAACTGCATCTCTGAATGTGTATATTTCCCAGTTGGCAGGTTCATGTCCAAATGTTGGGGAACTTATAKGATTAAATATGAAACTATTTGTGAGAAGATGAAATGTGATGTTAGCCTTCTAAATGAATTGTTTTTCATATAAAGTCTTAACCAGTCAGTGACCACACCCACGTGAGCACAGATATTATGTCATGGAACGGCCCTTTTCCCAGAGTGAATAAAACCCTTTTCTAGCTAAATTTACATTAGACCAGCGGGRCCGACAGTGTGAGCTGGAAGGTAGGAAATGGTTAGAAATGCTGAAACTTTAAAACAGAGAAGAAGAAAATCTCCATAGACCAGACAGCGTGAAGGGGTGGCTATGTGGCTCAGAAATAGTTTAAAACTAAAGACCAAGCAGGCGGACGGTGTGAACCTGGACATCACGAATGGTTAGACTCTACAAGACCAGAGACCATGGAGCTGTAGCAACATGTTGAAATGGTTGGCAATTTAAATGGCTACCTCTCTATAGACCAGTTATGTGCAGCGCCAGCTGAATACGTTACAAATGGTTAAGAAATCCACAAAACTAAAGACTACACATTCACAGTCTGCAGCTGTGTATGTAAAATAGTCTAGGAAACTCAACCGAAGACGAGAGAAGAACATTTCCCTATCAAACGACCATTGGTACGTGTGATGTATCCATTATAACAGACACTCCAGGAAATCTGAGAAGCTCCAGCTACAAAAGACATTGTGACTTCTGGGGAACACAACCAGAGACTTCTGATGAATTACTCTCCACAGAAAATGGACCGGGCGATTTCAAAAGAGAGAGACGACAAGACATACAAGTGTAAATATGTACATTGCAATTATTTTCGATGTGCAAGTATTAGCATTTCCATGAGCCTGTCTTTCCCGCTCTTTATCTGTATCCACCCCTTTCCATTGTCTACCAAGCCGTCATATCGGGTTAGTCCACCAGGGACTTTTCATTGCATTGTGTAGTAATCCATGTGTAAGCTATCCTGTTTGTGTGTTTATGTAATTCTGTGTGATTATTTAGTTAGCTAGTAAATAAATAATTAAGCCAATTTAGATGTCGCTGATTCATCATTTATGCTAGGGTTTGTGCAGATATCCAAGTGTTTTGCGACATTCAGAATGAGACTGATAAAAGGTAACAATTAATTAATGACTGATTGATGACTGAAATGTAAGGGATTTTTATATTTTTAAGAGTTCATTCAGAAAACTGTAACTTGTTAAATAAACGTTTTCTGTGGTTCCTCAAGATTACTTCTTCATTAATTGTTATATGATTCATTTAATTGTAATAATTAAATGTAGTTAATTGATTTCATAAAATAATCATCATCGCATTAATGACAGCAAAGACACGACATGCACGTGTCAATAACATTAATGACAGCAAAGACACGACATGCACGTGTCAATAACATTAATGATCAGCAAAGACACGACATGCACGTTGTCAATAACATTAATGACAGCAAAGACACGACATGCACGTGTCATAAATTATATCAGACAGCAAAGACACGACATGCACGTGTCAATAACATTAATGACAGCAAAGACACGTCATGCCACGTGTCAATAACACGAGTGCAGATTTGCGTGTGCAAATTCTCTCAGCGGCATGACGTCACAGCCCAGCTCATAACTGAAGGAGCAGGGAATTATTCACCATAAGTGTTTGTGTAAAATAAGAGTCTATAATAATAAGTCTATGTCTGTAGGATTGGTAAGGATGTTTCGGTGCCTCAGAAAGTATTCAGACCCCTTGACTTTTCCAAATTTCTTACGTTACAGCCTTATTCTAAAAGGGATTAAAAAAAAAAACTCATCATCATCTACACACATCCCCATAATGACAAAGCAAAAACATGTTTTAGAAATGTTGGCAAATATATTACAAATAAAAAACTTAAATATTACATTTCAATAAGTATTCAGACCCTTTCGTCAATACTTTGTTGAAGCATTCTAGGCAGGGATACAGCCTCAAGTATTCTTGGATATGATGCTACAATCTTGGCACACCTGTATTTGGGGAGTTCCCATTTTCTCTGCAGATCTCTCAAGCTCTGTCAGGTTGGATGGGGAGAGTTGCTGCACAGCTTTTCAGGTCTCTCCAGAGATTGTTCGATTGGGTTCCAGCTCCTGCTGGCCACTCAAGGACATTCAAGAACTTGTCCAAAGCCACCCCTGCATTGTCTTGGCTGTGTTTAGGTCGTTGTCCTGTTGAACGAACCTTCGCCCCAGTCTGAGGTCCTGAGCACTCTGTAGCAGGTTTTCATCAAGGATTTCTCTGTACTTTGCTCCGTTCATCTTTCCCTCGATCCTGACTAGTTGCCCAGTCGCTGACGCTGACGCTGAAAACATCCCACAGCATGATAATGCCACCACCATACTTCACCGTAGAGAGGGTTCCAGGTTTCCTCCAGATGTGACGCTTGGCATTCAGGGCAAAGAGTTCAATCTTTGGTTCATCAGACCAGAAGAATTCTTGTTTCTCATGGTCTGAGAGTCTTTAGGTGCCTTTTGGTAAACTCCAAGCGGGCAGTCATGTGCCTTTTACTGAGGAGTGGCTTCTGTCTGGCCAATCTACCATAAAAGCCTGATTAGTGGAGTGCTGCAGAGATGGCTGTCCTTCTGGAAGGTTCTCCCATCTTCACAGAGGAACTCTGGAGCTCTGTCAGAGTGACCATCGGGTTCTTGGTCACCTCCCTGACCAAGGCCCTTCTCCCTCGATTGCTCAGTTTGGCCGGGCGGCCAGCTCTAGGAAGAGTCTTAATGGTTCTAAACTTCTTCCATGTAAGAATGATGGAAGCCACTGTGTTCTTGTGGACCTTCAATGCTGCAAAAATGTTTAGGTACCCTTCTCCAGATCTGTGCCTTGACACAATCCTGTCTCGGAGCTCTATGGCCACTCCTTTGATCAATGGAAACAGGATGCACCTGAGCTCAATTTCGAGTCTCAAAGCAAAGGGTCTGAATACTTATGTAAATAAGGTATTTCTGCTTTTTATTTTTAATAAATTTGCTAACATTCTAAAAATCTGTTTTTTGCTTTGTCGTTATGAGGTATTGTGTGTAGATTGATGAGTCATTTTTATAAAATTGAATCCCTTTTAGAATAAAGCTGTAACATAACAAAATGTGCAAAAAGTCAAGGGGTCTGAATACTTTCCAAACGCACGCATAATGTTGGTCTATTAGAACAGACATAAGAGTGAATTGAGCTGACTCAGACTGCCGTCATAACAATAAATGAAACATGGAATTCAAAAATAGCAACTGACCTTCAAAGGGTTCCTCCAGAGTCCTACCGATTGAACCTTTGCAGACTTCCTTCCTTTCCTCTAAGTGTCAGGATTACAATAAGTCGTTTATAGCTGTAAAGACCAGGTATTGTTCCTCTTTCTTCCAGCATTCAATATGATCTTAGTCAGGAGGAGATTTGCACTCAAGTTAAACTGGGTGCACTCTTCCTGTTTGTGTCTTAAATTGCACCCTATTCCCTACATAGTGCCCTACTTTTGACCGAAGTCCGTTGGGCCTGGTCAAAAGCAGTGCACTTTATAAGAATTAGGGTGTCATTTGGGACGCAGACTACATAATGGTTCAGGATGCAATCTATTGTGAGGCTATTATATTACAACAACCACACTGGTCCATGTGTTTGATCAGAGGACCTGGTTACCAGGGCTGAGAAATGCAGTCACACAGAGTAATGACTCAGTGAACCCTGTCTTCTCCTGCCAATCAAAAAATGAGGAAAATCACATGGATTCTTGGAGTGCAGAGACAAGGAAAGGAATATATTAAGTGCGATGATGGCTGAATGTGTACAGGAACAGCAAAGACAGAGAGAGAGACACATTTGACCCAAATAACTACAGTGGAATATGAGTCAACAGCAACCTTGGGAAAATCCTCTGCATTATCATTAACAGCAGACTCATACATTTCCTCAGTGAAAACAATGTACTGAGCAAATGTCAAATTGGTTTTTTACCACCCTAATTGACAAACAAACAAACCAAAACAAAGGCAGTCTTCTCATGCTATGTTGATTTCAAAAAAGCTGTTGAGTCAATTTGGCATGAGTGTCTGCTATACAAATTGATGGAAAGTGGTGCTGGGGGAAAAACATACAACATTATATAATCCATGTACACAAACAACAAGTGTGCGGCTAAAATGGGCAAAAAAMMMMMMMMWTTYYTTYCMMMWKGSYKKKGGGKKRRRMMRGGRWKSMRSYTWARSCCCACCCTCTTCAACATATATATCAACAAATTGGCGAGGGCACTAGMACAGTCTGCAGCACCCGGCCTCACCCTACTAGAATCTGAAGTCAAATGTCTACTGATGATCTGGTACTTCTGTCCACAACCACGGAAGGCCTACAGCAGCACCTAGATCTTCTGCACAGATTCTGTCAGATCTGGGCCCTGACAGTAAAATCTGAGTAAAACAAACAACAATGGTGTTCCAAAAAAGGTCCAGTTGCCATGACCACAAATATTAATCCCATCTAGACACCGTTGTCCTAGAGCAACACAAAAACAATACATATCTCGGCCTAAACATCAGCGCAACAGGTAACTTCCACAAAGCTGTGAACAATCTGAGAGACAAGGCAAGAAGGTCTTCTATGCCATCAAAAGGAACATACAATTCGACATACCAATTAGGATCTGGCTAAAAATACTGGAATCGGTTATAGAACCCATTGCCCTTTATGGTTGTGAGGTCTGGGGTCCACTCACCAACCAAGAATTCACAAAATAGGACAAACACCAAATTGAGACTCTGCATGCAGAATTCAGAACCCCCTGTATATAGCACCGCTATTGTTATTTACTGCTGCTCTTTAATTATTTGTTATTTTTTATCTCATACTTTTTTTGTTGGTATTTTTTAAAACTGCATTGTTGGTTAAGGGCTTGTAAGTAAGCATTTCACTGTAAGGTCTACTTGTTGTATTCGGCGCATGTGACAATTACAATTTGATTTGAAAACCACCAAATAATGCATGCAGAGCAGAATTAGGCCGATACCCGCTAATTATCAAAATCCATAACAGAGCCTTTTTGTACATTAACTATTTGCACATAATATGACATTTGAAATGTCATGATTCTTTTGGAACTTGTGAGTGTATGTTTACTGTTCATTTGTATTGTTAGTTCACTTTTGTTTATTATCTACTTCACTTGCTTTGGCAATGTTAACATATATTTCCCATGCCAATATCAATCAATCAAATGTATTATAAAGCCCTTCTTACATCACGTGATGTCACAAAGTGCTGTACAGAAACCCAGCCTAAAACCACAAACAGCAAGCAATGCAGGTGTAGAAGCACGGTGGCTAGGAAAAACTCCCTAGAAAGGCCAGCACCTAGGAAGAAACCTAGAGAGGAACCAGGCTATGAGGGGTGACCAGTCCTCTTCTGGCTGTGCCGGGTGGAGATTATAACAGAACATGGCCAAGATGTTCAAGTGTTCATAGATGAAGGTGCAACAGGTCAGCACCTGGAGTAAATAAAGCCGAAGAAGAGAGAGAGAGAGAGAGAGAGAGAGAGAGAGAGAGAGAGAGAGAGAGAGAGAACAGTAAGCATCCCAGGAGGAGCATTGGTGACAGGAGAGTGTTAGAGATGGACAGAAATGACTTTTAATCTGAGACACATACTCCCACAGTGATAAGAGACAAGCTGGGGCTTCAGAGAACGATTAGATCTGCACTCTCAGTGTGGGTCCCAAATGGCACCCTATTCCCTATAGGACCCAGGTCACACGTAGTGCACTATAAAGGGAGGGACATCTGGGACGCAAACTCACTGCCACATGGAGGGGAATAGTCCGGCACTGTGAACGAGTTATAATACCCATAAAACCTAGCGGTAAAATCCGGTAATGGTTCCAGTCGTTTTTCCCCCATTAATTTCTGCATCTGGAATTTTAGCACTACTTCATATAAGGTCTGTGTTTCGTGTGGGCTTTCCCTGGCTTGACGTTTTGATAACTGTGTAATTCTCTCTCACCTGTACATTTTCCATTGACTTCCCTGTATCTGTCTGTTCCTCTGTTACATCCCCGTGTCAGCACTGATGTCGCTATTCTCCCCCTGTCCAGACGCTGTCTGTGTTCTGTTTCATGTCCGTTGTCTATTAAATGTTCCCTCCCTGTACTTGCTTCTGGTCTCCCAGCGTCTATCTTTACAGTAGGAAGCATGTCCTGCATGTCATCTCTGGCCAACACTGTCAGCTACCGTTCACCAGCGCAATCTGAGACCTTTGTGCCCAGAGACCTTCTGTGCCCAATTCATGAATTTACATCCCCTTTCTCTGTCTTAGCTAGCCACTGACTACACTTTAGCTAGCTAGTTAGCAGAGCAGTAGATCAAAACATAATTTAGTTTTTCTTAGCCTGGATAATTGTTTGTACAGTATGTCGACTTCAGTGTCTTTTTCAGACCTTTTTGCATTTTTCAAGGATGAGCATCAGAGCATTAAAAGTGGAGAAGACCACTCGAAGTCTGGCCATGTGGAAATGACCACTAGAAGTCTGGCCACGTGGAGAAGACAACTAGAAGTCTGGCCATGTGGAGAAGACCACTATCAGTCTGTCCATGTGGAGAAGACCATTAGAAGTCTGGCCATGTGGAGATGACCACTAGAAGTCTGTCCATTGCGAGAAGACCGCTAGAAGTCTGGCCTTATGTTGGAGAAGACCACTAGAAGTCGCGCATGTGGAATGACCACTAGAAGTCTGTCCATGTGGAGATGACCACTAGAAGTCTGGCCATGTGGAGAAGACCACTAGAAGTCTGGCCATGTGGAGAATGACCACTAGAAGTCTGGCCATGTGGAGAAGACCACTATCAGTCTGGCCATGTGGAGAAGACCACTATCAGTCTGGCCATGTGGAGAAGACCACTATCAGTCTGGCCATGTGGAGAAGACCACTATCAGTCTGGCCATGTGGAGAAGACCACTATCAGTCTTGGCCATGTGGAGAAGACCACTAGAAGTCTGGCCATGTGGAGAAGACCACTAGAAGTCTGGCCATGTGGAGAAAGACACTATCAGTCTGGCCATGTGGAGAAGACCACTAAGAAGTCTGGCCATGTGGAGAAGACCACTAGAAGTCTGGCCATGTGGAAAGACCACTAGAAGTCTGCCATGTGGAGAAGACCACTAGAAGTCTGGCCATTGGAGAAGACCACTAGAAGTCTGGCCATGTGGAGAAGACCACTAGAAGTCTGGCCATGTACTGAGGGGTAACTTACCAGTTTGGTCCGCGCAGCATGAGGGATATAGTTTATCCTGTGTGGGTGAGTGTAGCTATTAAGTTAAGTTTGAGCATCTTAGCAGGACAATGTGTCTATACAGCGGTCAACATTCTACAAGGAAGAGACACTTAATTCAATATATATATAATCATTAACCAGGTTACCCTGATACCACACTTAGATGAGTTCATAACTTAGTTCTAGAATGTTGTCATTGTTGAGAATGAATCTAAAAATCTATTGACATTCAGAATGGACTTAGTTTAGATATCCAGCCTGTATTGTAGTGCCAGAGACAAAACTTCAAAGACACAGTATTTATTTATTCAGAGGGGTACCTGCATTCACACAGTCTGGATCTATAGATCTTTCCCAATAATATGATTGATATGTCAAGTGATAAAATCCATGTTATCAATTTAAAGTTTATGGAAGAATTGCACTTTACTGCACCAGGTCCAAGGTCAGCTCCACATTACTGAAGGGACACGTGTTTCTTCGTTGTGTCGACACCAAGTCGTTCTGCCGCTGAGCAAGGCAGTTAACCCACTGTTCCCCCGGGTGCCGAAGACGTGGATGTCGATTAAGGCAGACCCCGCATCTCTCTGATTCAGAGGGGTTGGTTTAAATGTGGAAGACACATTTCAGTTGAAGGCATTCAGTTGTACAACTGACTAGGTATCCCCATTTCCCCTGTTCCCCAAAGCCTCCATCACCATCCCCATGCGGTGTGACGACCTCTGACAGACACATATTGCCCCTCCTGTCAATACCTGTTTTCAGGGAAGCCAATGGTCCAAAAATATTACACATGCACGCACACACACACAACACACACACACACACACACACACACACACACACACACACACCACACACACACACACACACCACACACACACACACACACACACACCACACACACACCACACACACCGGCTTCCAAATAGGTTATATACACCATTCAAGTTTTGCTCAAAGCAGCCAACTAAAGTAATGTAGTTAACTTTATCATGGGCACACTGGGAATTCATATCTGTATGTTCAAATGATTTCTTACCCTCTGTATCTTACTTGTTGAAGGCTCCAGTCATCCCTGCCTGTACCTGGACATTGGTTAAAAAAGGAATCAAGATCATACACAAACAATGGGCTCCTAAATAGGTTATATAACATACAAGTTTTGCTCGAAACAGCCAACTAAAGTAACGCAGTTAACTTAAGTTCAATTACAAAGACTGGGCTGAGTGCATCTCCTCAGTTTCATTCAGTACTACAACACGATCACATTGCATTTTATCATGAGCACAGTGGGAATTTTATATCTGTGGATGTTTTAAATGATGTCTCACCCCCCCTCCCCACCCCCCCACCCCCCCTCCCAGAGTGAGAGAGTACATGACTTCCAACAGATCTCCTGGCTGAGGGTGGTGTTGATCATGCATGTCTTACCCCCCCCCCCCCAGAGTGAAGAGTACATGACTTCCAACAGGTCTCCTGGCTGAGGGTGGATTGATCATGCATTGCTTTCTCGTGGGTGAGCCTGATGTTACGCATGTTACGCCTGGTGTCTAAAACAATGGGGTTAAAGGGGACATAAAGTCAAAATTTCGATACGTCTACAAATTCAATGTTTTATCACAATATTGTATCCTATTTGATGAGTTACTGACCTGTCCGTCCACAGGCTCGATCTGCTGTAGTCTCTACAACTAGATGCTGGCGCTCGGATCACATTGGCACAGGATGTCTTGAGGGAAGCACTTCTGTTGGACTGGAAAACAAAGAGACATTTGATCAGTGCTGGGATATTTTTTAATGCCGTATCAACATCTTTATCTGGACAGAAAATGCATTATTGGGGTGGCGGGGTGGCCTAGTGGTTAGAGTGTTGGACTAGTAACTGAAAGGTTGCAAGTTCAAATCCCTGAGCTGACAAGGTACAAATCTGTCGTTCTGCCCCTGAACAGGCAGTTAACCCACTGTTCCTAGGCTGTCATTGAAAATAAGAATTTGTTCTTAAATGACTTGCCTAGTTAAATAAAAGTTWAAAAAWTTATCATAACACAAACAAACCCTCCTTGGAAAATGTGACAAGTGGTCCCTCAACATCGAAATCCTCATTGTTTGTTCTTGTTTCCCAATCAACAGTCTGGATCTTCCTCTTCTGTCATGGTGGATGAGCTTCCTTATCTGGTAAATACAGAGCCATTTCTCTTTCCCCACCGGAAAATGGCAGCTACAGACCCGAGTGTTGTCATTGGGTTTCCGGTCCGCCCATCTGAAAAAACAAGCAAATTTTACCAGCTAGCTAAGTTGATCACTAAAATTGTACATTTTGTATTGAAATACCATCACCCACAGACTTGACTATAGTAACGGTAAAATAGACTGGGCTTTGGTCTATCGGCACATGGATGGGACATTTCTGCTGGGATGGTGGAACTATCTGGAATGTTCAACTAGAACGTCAGGACAGTCTAGGATACTATTTKCCCGAAGACGTGAAGTATTGCGAWGAGCTATACGACTGTACTTCTGAATCTAATTATCAAGAGGAAAGTTAAAACCCTCAGCCGTGAGGTTATTGAGGAGGACCAACAGTGATATAGGTGGATCATCTGAAAGGGACTGACATTACATTTAAGTCATTTAGCAGACGCTCTTATCCAGAGCGACTTACAAATTGGAAAGTTCATACATATGTCCCGTGTGCTCAGTTGGTAGAGCATGGCGCTTGCAACGCCAGGGTTGTGGGTTCATTCCCCGGGGGACCAGGATGAATATGTATGAACTTTCCAATTTGTAAGTCGCTCTGGATAAGAGCGTCGCTAAATGACTTAATTAATGTAAATAAATATTTCATTCCTGAGGTTTCCCCCCCCCCGTGCGGGAGATAGAACCCACAACCCCGGCGTTGCAAGCGCCATGCTCTACCAACTGAGGGACCACATGCAGGGACATAACATAAGGATTTTGGGCACTGGTCAGCAGACCACGATTTCTACATTCAGGTCCTAAATCTGTAACATGCGATGTTTGTAAAGGCAAAATTTCACTGCTGTGTCAGGCTAGTTTGGCACATTGTCTACTAGCCCAGTCTGAAAAATACTAGCCTTGGGCTAGCATAATTCATCCCTGTTGACATTTCTGACTGACTTAACAGGTCATTTGATTAGTCATGTACAACAGATGCACTCGTGGAACAAAACCGTTTCTGTGTTTTGTACGGGGAAAACATTGAGCACACAAGTCCTACCAAATCAAATCAAATCAAATCTGATTGGTCACATACACGTGTTTAGCAGATGTTATTGTGTGTGTAGCGAAATGCTTGTGCTTCTAGCTCCGGCAGTACAGTAATATCTAAAAAGTAATATCTAACAAATTWGACAACATATACCCAATACACACACATCTAAGTAGGAATGAATTAAGACTCTATACATATGGGGTAATATCTACTTGCTAAAAAATGCTAATGTAGCTAGCTAGGTTATTTGAAAAATGCTAAACAAGAATACACACGAGAAATACACAATATCAATTATTTACACAATAAACTACAAAGGCTATAATATCTACTTGCTAGATTACTTGTCGATGAGTTTGCATTGAGAAATGGTGAATATATTGATAAAAGTTACCTTGTCTGAGAGAGATTTGACCGGTTAATTAAAACGTCGTGCCGKGGTAAGCCTACACGAAACACGGAGTCCTTGTAATATGAAAAAGTTCTAAAATCCCAGACATAAAAATGAATGGTGAAARAAAAACAATTGGAACCATTTCCAGGTTATACCGTTAGGTTTTATGGGTATTAGGACTCATATTGTGGTACTCGATGTGTTCTCTTTACTTTTACAAACACACTTGCAAAGTGCTATCTCTATCTCTGTAGGACTCTTTAATGTATACCAGCATGCATCATCGTTACTTTGGTGGTAGAGGACACATTCAAAGGCATAGCATTGGAGAATTGACACTACCAGCTGTTCAGGGACTTGGCTCCAGAACTGTCTGTCTGGCCAGAAACTGCCACTTGGTGACGTCAATAGTATGTGTGTTTGTGTGGTGTGGTGCCACCACCATCTCCAAATGAACATCAGACACAGCAACTAGAAACAGAGAACATTTTTCTTGAATGTCTGCATTCATTGAAAAGCAGCATTGGAAGACCTTGATGACAAGCTTGGCTACAGAGCACTGGGTGTTTTCAATCTTCTGTCCAAGGGAGGATGGGATGTCGATTGGGAGAAAATGAACGGCTGGAAAGCAGGCGCCTGGATTCCTGCTCGTCTCTGTCTCTCTCTGTCTCTCTCTCGTCTCTCTCTGTCTCTCTCTGTCTCCTCTGATCCTCTCTCGTCTCTCTCTCTCTCTCTCTCTCTCTCTCTCTCTCTCTCTCTCTCTCTCTCTCTCTCTCTCTCTCTCTCTCTCTCTCTCTCTCTCTCTCTCTCTCTCTCTCTCAGCCTCTGTTCAGCTCTCTGTAGTGTTGTCTGTAGTCACAGCGAGGGTCCAGATAAACTGCCTCCCCACCTCTCCTCTCCTCTCTCCTCCAGCCCCCCCCCCCATCCCTCTCTCTCTCTCTTTCCCATTCCCACACTGGCAAGATGTACACGGCTGCTGTTGTTGTTGTCGTGCAAGTAGATGAAATGTCAACTCAACTCCGAGCTCTGGCATTAGTTATTGCTCTAGAAATAAAAGGGCGATACTGTACCTTCAGATGTGGAAATTGTTATTGGTTTTTGCTAAATTAAAAACATTTGTTCAATTAAAAACAATCAAGCCTCACTTTTATGTGCAGGAAATTAGAACGTTTTATTTGTTTGTTTTGAATGAATTAACAACCAGAGAGATTTAAGGCCACCAGGAGAATKTAATATTCCGTAGAGTTGTGTACTCCGTTTCACCCGACATTAAACAAACAGCTTAATAATACCTCGATACGTCAACAAACACATCCGCAAATAAATTASCAATAGCAGCAATCACGTGTCTCCCCTCAAATGCTTATCAAAGTCAAATGCCTGAGTCATTTAGGTTGGGAAACTTCAAAGGACATTTGGAGAGCGCTTCTGACAGTGTTGAAAGTTTAAACTGAGCCGAATTGTGGAGGAACAGATGGAAGGAGAGAGAACATGACCTGAGGTACAATTAATTCAAATGAAGAGACAGTGATATATTTCATGAAGAATTACACTGTAAAATGTAACCATCTAAGTCACTAAATGAACTGAGTAATGGTATCTTAAACATGAGGAGAAGTCATACTAACTTGATTACATTAAGTCATACTAACTTGATTACGTTAAGTCCTACTAAGTTGATTAGATCAAGTCACACTAACTTGATACATTAAGTTCTACTAACTTGATTACATTAAGTCATAGTAACTTCATAACATTAAGTCCTACTACGTTGATTATATTAAGTCCTACTAAGTTGATTACATTAAGTCCAACTAAGTTGATTAGATTAAGTCACACTAACTTGATTACATTAAGTTCTACTAACTTGATTACATTAAGTCATAGTAACTTGATAACATTAAGTCCAACTAACTTGATAACATTAAGTCCAACTAACTTGATTACATTAGGTTCTACTAACTTGATAACATTAAGTCCTACTAACTTGATTACATTAAGTCCAACTAAGTTGATTAGATCAAGTCATACTTACTCAATTCCTCATATACTGTATTTCTGAACATCAATTCCCAAGAAGGAACCCACGAAGATACATAGGGCATGAAGTTGTCTACAGAAATAGGAAGTAGACACTAGGAAGTAGGAAGTAGTATGTAATTAAGTCATTTTACAATGGAGGAGGGTGTAGCCTTAACCTCAGCATCACACCACCACCACCCATTTAACATAAACACAGCTACAGTAGAAACACTCACTAATCTGAGTGCTCTGAAAACACGTGCCATGATTATCTAGAGTGATTTCACACAACGGCAGAGGGTAGGCTGATAAAAGGCTTTGCAGAAGCAATTAAGTAGAGACACTGGGAACAGGAGATGTTTGAATCAGCATATTGCAGGAACAGGTTATATAACTCAAGCCAACATGATGGAGGATGCAAATTGCTGTAACTAGCATACTCATGTACTCCCGAGTGGTGCAGCGGTGTAAGGCACTGCATCTCAGTGCAAGAGGTGTCGCTACAGTCCCTGGTTTGAATCCAGTCTGTATCACATCCGGCCGTGATTGGAAGTCCCACAGGGCGGTGCACAAGTGGTCCAGCGTCGTCTGGGTTTGGCTGGTGTAGGCCGTCATTGTAAAATAAGAATTTGTTGTTAACTGGCTTGCCTAGTTAAATAAAGGTTAAATTAAAAACATATACATGCTAGGCCTGAGGAGTGTGTGTTAGAACACAGAGACACAGAGTCTCTTCACTTTGATTTACAAGAGAGAAACACCAAAAATAAATTGGCTGCCTGGACCGCAGGGTCTGACTTCACCACGTCGGGCAGTTTGATCACTCTCAACACAGTTCTTCTGTGACTAAAAAAAAGGGGGTTATGTTTTGTTTCAACATACTTCCCCGACGTGGTAATTGACTCCTGTATTTACGGAGAGCAGCAAGCAGTCAACAGATGCCATTTGAAGCTTAGTTCTACTTGGTGAATTAGAATTCCATTTGGTGTGGTTGTGTTAATTCACTGGGCAGCAAGTAGCAACAGATGATGCAATAAAAGCCAAAAGCAGGCAACAGGATACATCTCTCACTTRGAYTGTGTCCCAAATACCACYCTATTCCCTATTTAGTCCCAAAGAAGTAGTAGCCGGTCAAAAGTRGTGCACTATATAGGGAATAGGGTGCCATTGGCCATAGGGCTCTGGTTAAAAGTAGTGCACTATATAGGGAATAGGGTGCCATTGGCCATAGGGCTCTGGTTAAAAGTAGTGCACTATATAGGGAATAGGGGTGCTATTTGGGACATAACCTTGTTAATAATAAACTATAGCATTGAAGTGGAACATATTGTGTTGATGTACTCCATAAGAGATGATGACTCAAGATGACTAGTCTGGTGTGTCAGGGAGTAGAAAAGGACTTCCTTTGCAAGATATCAAATCAACAAAC
>NW_019943461.1:20028-24037 GCF_002910315.2 Salvelinus sp. IW2-2015 | reverse complement strand
TTTGGCATTTAGAGACTCTGCCCCTTCTTTCCCCTTGGAAGCAGTAAGCAGGAAGTCATGGGCAGCTGGCAAGTCCTCTCTCTCTCGCTCTATCTCTCTCAAAACCAGATGCTGCCTCACTTCTCTCAGACTCAAGGTGAATGCTTAATCAATACAGTTTCAAAGTTGTGTTAACTTTCCCACAATTCCTAGGTTTTCCAGAAACCCYGGKTKGRARRWTYCCYKGRWYMRGRRGGAAATAAGCAGGAAAATACAGAAATCTACCAACCAGGATTTCTGAGAAACCTTGGAATTTTGTGAAACTTACCAGCATTCTTTTTTTTCAGTCAAACACTAAGGCTAAGTATGGAATTGCACCCTATTGCACCTTATTCCCTATATAGTGCACAACCTTTCAACAGGGCACTATATAGGGAATAGGGTGCCATTTTAAACACATATTTAATCTAGTGAAAACACACCATCTTGCTTCAGAACAGATGCTGCTACACTCCTCTCAGACTCAAGGTGAACGCTCAGTCAAACACTAAGGCCGTGTCTGTAATGGCACCTTATTCCCTATATAGTGCACTACATTGGGGAACTGTAAAAGCAGTGCACAATATAACGAATAGGATAACATTTGGGATGCAGGCCTTAGTGTATATTTGCAGGATTAAAGAAAATCCAGAAAATCCTACAACTGTTTAATATAGACATGTTAACTGGGTTTCTTTGTCGCTTGCATCGGTTCAGATCCACCTAATCTGCTTTTGAGGGATATCAACCTAATCATTTAAGATACTGGCCCAACGCTCTAACCTTAGGGCAGGTGTTTTGAGCCCCACCTGTTGAGCTGCCTGTTTTGCATGTTATTKTGGCATTAATACATGTCACATATGAGTTTGCAAACAATGTGAACAAAAATGTATAATTGAGTAAATAAAGCCGCGTACAAATATGGTCTTTCTTGAGATTAAGGTAGCTCCAAAATKCAGGTGTTTCAGCCTAGCTCAGTGCTTTCTGTGGTGGTGGTACAGCCAGCAGTAAATACGGAGCGTATGGGTTGGTCATGTTCTCTMGTTGCACCGTGATTGGCTCAGTGTTCTGTCACTCATGGGGACACTACGTCACTGCAAAATCTACGGGGAGAGCTCATAAATTCAAGCCCCTTGGGTGCTGCCATAGATTTACATAAGAAGTGACCATCCAAGAAGGCTCAAGGTCATTGGYCACAGATAAAATGACGTGTGGATAAAGAGTTACCTGTCTATCAGAACACAGAGGGTGTTCTTTTAAATGGAAGCCTTYCCAACATAATCCAGGTAGAATCAGTAAATTCCCCAGGGAAGCTGTCTAGGCCMTTTACTTYTTTCAATCTTTACTAATGACATGCCACTGGCTTTGAGTAAATCCAGAGTGTCTATGTATGCGGATGACTCAACTCTATACATGTCAGCTACTACAGCGAYTGAAATGACTGCAACACTTAACAAAGAGYTGCAGTTAGTTTCAGAGTGAGTGGCAAGGAATAARTTAGTCCTAGATATTTCTAAAACTAAAAGCATTGTATTTGGGACAAATCATTCCCTAAACCTCAACTAAATCTTGTAATAAATAATGTGGAAAATGAGCAAGTTGAGGTGACTAAACTGCTTGGAGTAACCCTGGATTGTAAACTGTCATGGTCAAAACATATTTATACAACAGTAGCTAAGATGGGGAGAAGTCTGTCCATAATAAAGCGCTGCTGTACCTTCTTAACAGCACTATCAACAAGGTAGGTCCTGCAGGCCCTGGTTTTGTCGCACCTGGACTATGTTCAGTCGTGTGGCCAGGTGCCACAGAAAAGGACTTAGGAAAGTTGCAATTGCCTCAGAACAGTGCAGCACGGCTGGCCCTTGGATGTACACAGAGAGCTAATATTAATAATATGCATGTCAATCTGGAGTGGAGGACAGATTGACTTCATCACTACTTGTATTTATGTGAGGTATTGACATGTTGAATGCACCTGTCTGTTTGAATTGCTGGCGCACAGCTCGGACACCCATGGATTCCCCTGAAGACATGCCACAGGAGGTCTCTTCACAGTCCCCAAGTTCAGAACAGACTATGGGAGGCGCACAGTACTACATAGAGCCATGACTACATGGAATTCTATTCCACATCAAGTAACTGATGGAAGCAGTAAAATCTGATTTAAAAAAAACGTTTTGTCTACTGTAGCTTTGATTGGACTGATCATGTCAACATCATACTTTCAAAATCTTAGCTAGCAGTCATCATCATCATGAATCAAGTCGAAAATCTACTGGCAAATCCTTTTCAATCCTTGTCATATGTGTCTCGTTTCAGGAAACTAGGCCTATGTTGCACTTCTGGAACATGTGAACTTTCACGTGTCTTAATAACAAACTTGTATTCCATCCGTAAATACAAATAAAATTGTTGGTTTAGCCATGGAAAAAGACAGGAACCTTCCCGCTAGCCACGATTGGCTGAGATAATGAATGGGCTGGACATGCCGCGAGATGAGTTTGGATTAGTATGCCATGTAGCATGCTTCTGTTTATAACGTGAGCTGCTCAGTATGTGTTGATAGTCCTTTCTACTGTGTAATTTTTTAAATATATAACGTTAGCCATCGAGAACTACAAAAGTTCTGCTACTTTTCTCAATGACATTGATGCCCTGAATTTATCAGGCGCTATCGACAGATCAGTTGAAAAAAGCGATTTGCTACTTTCTGCACACGCCACGGTCAGTGTGAACCGGAGTGACTTGACACAACGCTGGTCAAACAAGATGTAGCTACAAACAAAACCGTTAAATGGTTCCAGTCTGCTGGGAAGCGTTCATCCTGGTATACAGGTAAGGGTCTAGCTACATTTWAAAATATTACATGTTTTTAAATTTGTCAGAAAGTTGTTTTCATTGCAAGTTATAGCGTACTGTTCGCTAGCTAGCGAACATTAGCTTGCTGGCTCGCTAGCTAACGTTACGTGTATGATCTGTGTAGTAATATTATTCATATTAGAAATCCATTTGCATTCTTAGTTATAGCCTAATGTTATCTAGCTAACATTGAACCTGGTTGGTTAGCTTCAGCTACCTGGAGATTCTAACTAAACCTATGACAATGTCTGTATTGGTTGGTAGTAGTATGAGTTTGGATTATGCCGTTTCATTGTTTAGCTAGCTACCTAGCTAACTAGCTACATGTCTAAACAAAAGACTTCGTCAGATGATTACATGACCCATCAAGTTATCCAGGTGTGTCTGGGGGTGATTAAGGCTATCTATTGTATTTCATGAACATGTGTACATGTCTAGACAATAGTGACCCATCCACTTAGCTAGATGTGGCTGGGGGGTTTGTTTTAGCATTTCCTTCATATGAGCCATCAATTTAGACAAGTGTCATCTAATAATTATAAAATATTTTTTTATCTGGACRCTTTCTGTTTTTGATACTATACAAGTAACCATTTCACTGTACTGTTTACACCTTCTGTGTCCTGTGTGACAACGTTTTTATTTGATATAGTGTGTGTTTACCAGAGACGGTAATGTGAAGAACAACATGACCTGCAACAAAGTCAGATTAGGATTTAGGACTAGATAAAGTGTATTTTTTACCTGGARTTTTTCCTTATAGTAGGCTACTACTTTCACCACTTTTAGTCTTGAAATCTTTGGTTGTTTACTAAACAAATCACTCTGTTTAGCACATGCCATATGAAGATAAATTATAGATAAAATGTATCTATGCTCATCGGCCATTGGACATAAACATTACMCAAGTTGGAAGTCTAAATTCAACAATGARYGGTTTGGAAGGAATCAGTGGATAACTGCAAAACACATAATTTTTTTCATTTTCATTTAATGTTTATTTAACCTTTATTTAACTAGGCAARTCATTTAACAACAAATTCTTATTTACAAAAGCAGCCTACTACGGGGACGGAGGCTGGGATTAATATATACAAATAAATGAAATTAAAATATAGGACAAAACACACAT
>NW_019943461.1:12263-20003 GCF_002910315.2 Salvelinus sp. IW2-2015 | reverse complement strand
CACAAATGACAAAGAGACTACAATAAGAAGAGAGAACCTAAGACAACAACATAGCGAATGGCAAGCAGCGACACCTGACAAGAACAGCATGGTAGCAACACAACATGATCAACGACAATGGAGCGAGACACAAATCATGTGGCAAGTCAGCTTCAAACAATCGTAGCAGCAACAAAACAGGGTACTTATACATTATTGGGTACGCAGACAATAACAGCACAAAGGGGAGATAGGTAAGAACAACAAATACATCTCAGCAAAGCAGCCAAACCGTCAGTAAGGTGTAGTTCCGTATTGAAGTCTTGGAATGAAGAGTTGAGATAAAACTGTACCATTTGAAGTGTTGTTGCAGCTCATCACCGTCACTAGCTGCAGACAACTGAAAAGACGAGAGGACCCACGGATGAATCTGTGCTTTGGGACCTTTGCACAGAATGTCGCACGAGGCAGAAACGGGTGTTGTATGTGGAGGGTTGAGGAACGCAGTAGATATCTCAAAATAAGGGGAGGAGGAGTGAATGCGCAAAAAAGGGTTTCACTTCACTAGTTTGCGATTCAGTCGAGGCATGTTGGAGAGCGTGTGTGGCAATGAGTCTGCGTTTAAGTGGTCTCTCACTTTGAAGATTAAGTAGGATAAATCAATTCTCGGCTAAACGACACATGGGTCCAGTGAAGGTTGAAATTATCTATTTGGGCACATATTTCTGTCAACCAGATCATGGAGACTGCCGCGTATCAACTAAAACAACTCAATAATGTAACTCGAGCAGAGCATTGGAAAATCTCCGGCTGAAGGCATCATTCCAACAGGATAACTGGAACTTCGGGGAAGACAAACGTCAAGTCGTTCTCGACTGGTTGAATATTACGTTTTGCACCGGATCGCTAAACTCAATAATCTCCGGTCCTACAAATTTAGCTATCGGCAACTGAAGATCCATCTGACGAATGACAGGTTTCGAGGCCTTGTTTTTTATCCCCCGAGTTCCAGTTGTCCTGGAAGAAGGCGACCAGAAAAATCACTCCAAAGGAAATTTGATCCTATAGCAGAACCTGGTAGCGTAGGAACGCAAGTCACTAAATATGCCAAAAAACAAGTGACTAGCCCCAGTGGGGCCACTGAAAAGGTACCCACATTCCGCTCAAAAGTAGGCACGAACAAGGGTGAAGTTCCAAATTAATGGGTATCTGCAACATAAATAATGTAATAATGACCCAGATGAATATCGATACGACTGAGTTGATAGAAAGTTTAATATTCTACAAAAGTGTATGGTTTTGATATGAAGGCTGTATAGCCACCAATGCCCCTCACTAAGTAGGCCCTTTAACCTTTCAGTAAACTTAGCTTATCTGTTCACTTGAACTTAGGTCAGTGTCCAAGAAGATACTTAGTTGTCCATATTATAAGTCTGTTTTAGGAGAAAATATTTATCATGAATATTCGGTTAAACACAGACTTTGTGCTCCTGGGTCTCTTAAATCCCCGTTACTGAAAGGTAATACTATACTAGTACTCTGAAAACTTGGTCTAACAACAGAATCTACCTATGAAGTAAATTTTCCCAAAATAGTTCTGAAATCCTGGTCGCTGTCCATTGGTTCTATGTTATATAACACAGTCCCCCCATAAGGGACTAGTTTTTTGAAAAAATTTATGGAACTACAGTCTAACAAGTATTGAAAGGGCTAAACTTTATGGACAACAAACGTCCGGTCATCCTAGGTGCCTATTTTATTATTCTTAAATCGAAAAAACTATCGGGAATTGGCCCTTAAGTCTCGCGTCTGTCCCCTTAGCGCCGAGATAAGTAGTAACAAGAATTGTTCAGTAGACACAACGCCAACAAGTATGTAGCTTAAAGTTGACAGTGCTAGCCCACTAATGGACTGTAACAGTGCTGAAAGGACACAACTCATGTTTTTTCCACTAATTTTTTTAAAGGCAATAAGCGGACATTTAACTGATTTCGGCTCCATATATATATGTCCAACTGATGAGCTCAAGTACGGCCAGTGGGAAGGATTCACACTGCTGAAAAGAAAAGCTCTGCGTTGGTGACAGCTAGAATGTAGGCCACAGTTTGTGGGCACCCGTTGTGTCGGCACCGGTTGTCACCGTTATACGTGCATCATGTAGTTATTAGTATTCGTGTAGTGTCTTGCTGGCATCATCAAACTTTTATTGTTTTGCACACCAAGATTTACATGCTAAATGCCACTGAGAAGCAATGATGAGGCATCGATATGATAGGGAGGTCTTGTACTCTATTAGGGTTACCTCCGATAGACATGGAATAGGGTTCAGATCAATCCATTTTGATTGTTGTCCTTTTGGGAAGATTAAAACAAAGTGGCAAATATACTAATCAATTTTTTCCCACCATAGTTCTCCTGCAGCGATAGAGCCCCAACATGAATTAAGAACAAAGTGGGTCTAAATAAATAAGTCAATGTCCCGCTATGAGTCCCTCCCTGGAATCCCAACTGAGCTATAAATTCAATGATTGACATGAAAGGCACACCCTGTCTATAAAGGTCCCCGACAGTGACAGGTGATGTCAGAGCAACATAAGACCTAAGACAGTGAGGTTGAAGGATATGTTGTAAGCCTCGAGACAAGGAATTGTGCGAGGGCACAATCTGCGAAAGGGTGCCAAAAAATGTCTGCGAGGCATCTGAATGTCTCACCAAGAAACAGACAGTGGCTCCATCATCTTAACTGGAAAAATGGAACCACCAAACCTTCCAGAGCTGCCGCTCCGCCAAACTGAGCAGTCAGGGTAGAAAGGGACCTTGGTCATGTGGAGGTAACAAGGAATCCGCGATGTCACTCTGACAGAGCTTCACGGAGTGTCCTCGTGGAATGAGAACTCCGCAAAGGGAAAACCCCCCATCCTGCAGCATCCCCCCAAATCAGCCTTATGGCAGAGTGGGCCCAGACGAAACACTCTCAGTAAAAGGCAATGACAGCCCACTTGGAGGTTGCTAAGGCAATCTAAAGGACTCACAGACCATGAGAAACAGAGATGCTATGGTCGATGAAACCAATGATGGAGGAATATCTGGCACCATGCCCATAATGGTGAATGCCTGGGGGGCTAGATGTACGTGGGGATGTTTGTCAGCGCAGAGACTTGGAGCCAGTCAGGATCGGAGGTAAAGATAACAGAGCAAAGTAGGAGAGTATCCTGATACAACCTGCTACAGAATCGCTCAGGACTCAGAAGAACTGGGGCGAAGGTTACCTTCCAACCACAGAGCAACGACCGAAGCATACACAGAGATAGCCAAGACAGCATGGAGTGCTTCGGGACACGTCCTGATTGTCCTTGAGTGGCCAGCCAGATCGGGACTTGAACCCGATCGAACAGAGAATCTCCGGAGAGACTGAAAATAGCTGTGCAAAGATCACCCCAGCCAATGCTGATAGAGCTTGGAGCGATACTGCGAGAGAAGGCAATGTGAAATACCCCCAAATATCAGGGTGCCAGCTGAGCGCATCTATCCAAGAACAGTCAAGGCTGTAACACTGCCAAAGGTTGCTTCAACATAAGTAGTGAGTAAAGGTCTGAATTCGTTTAGGTTTAAAATCGTAATAGAGTTTTTTTTAAATAAATGTAAAATGTTAAAGCCCGTTTTTGCTTTGTCCATTATGACCAGTATTGTGTTAGATTGATGACAGGGGGAAAAGATCTAATCATGTTTACATAGAGTCGAAACGTAAAAAATGCTGGGAAAAAGTCAAGGGGTCTAAATCAGATTTCTTTAGCTTGCTCGTGCGCTTGGCTAAGGACAGCTGGTCCGTGCCTGTGCGACGCGAATAAAGAACAGACATATCCTTTCAACATTCATCAGTATTCATGTTTATGTCCACAGAACAATGAGCAGCTCGCCTGCCAGACATCAGGAAGCGAATCAGCACTCCAACTGATTTGTTACTTTGCATCTCTGTTTAACCTGGTGTGGGAGTCCCCAAATGGCACCATCCCTATAATAGTTGACCATAAACGTTTCGGGTTAAAGAAAGTAGTGCAGACCACTAGGGAAAGGATGCATTTGGATGCATGCACCGAGTTCTCTGTGTGGTAGGTGTAGGTAAAGTAGATGTCTCTTTGTTTCATGTTTCATTCCAAATGGAAGTCTCAGGTGGGTAGATAGAACATGCAGGCAGTGGTTGTTCGTGGGGGGAAATGAAAGTAGAAGAGGATGAGAAGAGATGAGAGAGAGCAGCGAGAAATAAGTTAACGAATGAAGATGAGTAAGAACAAAAAAACGGGTAGATGGAGAGAGAAGAGGAGAGAGAGAGAGATGAGAGAGGAGAGATGAGGAGAAGAAGAGGAGAAATTACAGGAACTCTTCCAGGTCCCCATCATCTCTCAGAATGAGTAGAGACAATGTGTAGCTAGTTTTGGCTGTAGAGGTTAAAATGACATGTCCAAGTGGGCCAGTAAAAAGAGGTATGAATTCCGGTGGCCATATAAGTATATAGAGTGAAAGACATGTCCGGGGCCAGTAATAAGAGGTAATGACATGTCCGGCGCCAGTAATAGAGTTAAATGTAGTCCAGTGGGCCCATTAAATATAAAGAGTTAGATGTCCGCGGGAGCCAGTATATATATGAAGGTAATGGAGCCCCAGTGGGCCAGAGATAGAAGTGATTGGTAGTCCAGTGGGCCAGTAATAGAAGTTAATGAGTCCCAGTGGGCCAGAATATATGAGTATTGGAGTCCGCAGTGGCGCAGTAATAGAGATTAATGGTAGGTCCAGTGGGGCCAGATATACGAGGTTAAACATGTCCCCAGTGCCAGTTATAGAGGTTAGAGTCCCAGTGGGTCCAGTAATAGAGTATGTGGTAGGTCCCAGTGGCAGTAATAATGAGGTTAAGTGCCCAGTGGTGCCAAGATATAGAGTATTGGGTAAGGGTCCAGTGGGCCAGTATATAGAGTACATGGTAGGTGTCCAGTGGGCCCAGTAATACAGTAGGGTATGTGGTCCCAGTGGGCCAGTAAACGTAGAGTTATTGTAGTCCCAGTGGCCAAGGATGATATAGGTTAATGGTAGGTCCCATGTTGGCCAGTAATAGAGGAATTGTAGGTCCTAGTGGCAGTATCAAGAGGTTATGGTAGGTCCGGCCAGTAGTTAGAGGTATGGGTCCATGGGCCAGTATATAGAATTATGTAGTCCCAGTGGGCCAGTATATGAGTGATGGTAGGTCCATGGGCCAGTATATATGAGGTTATTGTAGGTCCCAGTGGTCCAGTAATATAGAGGTTAAGTGTA
This sequence comes from Salvelinus sp. IW2-2015, assembly GCF_002910315.2. Taxonomy (NCBI): domain Eukaryota; kingdom Metazoa; phylum Chordata; class Actinopteri; order Salmoniformes; family Salmonidae; genus Salvelinus; species Salvelinus sp. IW2-2015. The sequence goes on along the minus strand of NW_019943461.1, from coordinate 14,720 downwards.
GAGGTCCAGTGGGCCAGAAAGAAGAAACAGATTCCAGGGCCATAAATCCAACTCAAAATCTGCGTCCTCTTTCTAGATCTCCAACCTGAAGATCACTGACATCATGTTTCAACCTTGTTTTTTTCCCCCCGAGTTCCCAGTTGTCTTGAAAGCACCATAAATCCAGAGAATGCCAGAACTTTGATGACAAAGTTTGATGACAAAATTTGCCAACAAGAAGGACTGCCGCGCCACCTTCCTGCTCAAGTGAGCACAACAAGGTGAGTCCAAAAATGTATTGTATGCTGCAACATAAATTATGTAATATGCCAGAGAGATATGTACACTTGTTACGCACGCCTCTGAAGAGGGAACGCAACACCCTGCTGCAACTCAACTCCCCGTGAAGTGAAAGAGGTATGGGACTGTAGGTGTGAGAAAGGACGACAAAAGGCAGAATTGACCGTTTACTAGGATTTTATTCCTTTACAYGGTAATATGGGGAAAAGGGGCTGGACGGAACCAAAGCAAAGAAAGTAAATGTCAAAGCTCCCCCTCTCCTATCTAACCTGCCTACCCACTACTTACCTAACTTAACACCACCTGGTGCCCTAACCAAAATACAGGGGGTGGTCCGCCCAGGTCTTACCTAGTGTGCCTAGACATTGAATATACTACGGGTATATGTATGCCCGCGGGCCTCTTGCCTAAGCACTCCCTAGGTGCCTTCCCCTTCCCCCCTGGGAACAAATGAAACAGAATATCAAACAATTACTCAAACAAACTAATAAACAAAGGACATCAAATAAGCTCTAGCTGAGCGACAATCTCACACAGAACATACCACCTGCTCCCAGCAACAACTAACACAGTACATATCAACTGCTCCCAGCAACAACTAACACAGAACATACCACCTGCTCCCAGCAACAACTAACACAGAACATACCACCTGCTCCCAGCAACAACTAACACAGAACATACCACCTGCTCCCAGCAACAACTAACACAGTACATACCAACTGATCCCAGCAACAACTAACACAGTACATACCAAATCTCTTTCTGATAAACAACCAACACTATATATGACCCTAAGCCATGATCTCTCTAAATCACAATCAATATTTCTGCAATCTCCTCACAGCAATTATCTCCGCCTGCAATGATCTAAGCCTGCCTATGATCTCTCTCTTCTGAACAACAGAACACTGGCTTTTATATAGCTTCAGAAGGCATTGGAAATTAGAGACAGCTGCGTCTTGACGAGGGGGTGGGGTTAGCTCTCCAATCATCAATTAGGGCCGACCAATCAGCTGCTTGGGGAGAATTTCAGGAAGCCATCTCCTGAAACACACACTCAAATACACAAGCTACAACACAGAAACTGGGGAACGTAACAACACTGTAGTTAAGAAAGTAATACAAAGTGTATGTTGTGTAGTAAGCTGTTAGTAGCCCATGTGCCTCACCCTAATAGTTTGGGCCCTTTCCCCTTCGTAACTTAGCCTACTGTTCTGACTTGGTGGTGCACATGTAGCCTATAGCCTGTTTTAGAGAAATGTATTCATTGAATATTGTAAGAGCTTTCATTGTCTGCTTATATGCCCCCCGTTACTTATCCTACAGTTCTGACTTGGTGTACAGGGAGAATACTGAAAGAATGCCCAATGTTCTGAATTCTGTCGCTGTACATTTCCAAAGTTATATTGACAATGTCCGTCCTAGTTCATTATGTCTTAATTGAAACTACGGATTGCCCCTTATCCGCTCGTCGTTCCCTTATGCCATAGTTTGTGTGAGCCCGCATGGGCCCCTACCTAACCAGCCTTACCCTACAACAACACTTTGTATTACTTCTTAACCCTACGTTACTATCTTGGCATTACCATAATTAGTGCACCATACCAAACATTTTGGGACTCACCATGTTGTGCTCACCTCTGATAGGAGGAAGTGGCGCGGCAGTTCTCTGTTCAATTTTGTCATCAAAGTCTGCAATCTCTGATTTATGGTGTTTCAAAGACACTGGGAAACATCGCGGGCAAAAAAACCAAGGTTGAAACCATTGATTACGTGATCTTTCAGTTGGGATCCTAGAAAAGGGACGGAGACTTTTGAGTTGAATGACGTCCAAAAACCGTATTTTCATCGAAGTCTCGTGCTTCACCGTTCACATTATCTTAGAACTACTAAAGTCTAGATATTCAAGTTCCGAGTTACAGTTGTTTGACGGCGCAGAATTCATGTGGAGTTGACGCATGGAGGGAAGTACCTCACTGATAAGGGTGGAAAGGAAGGTTATCCTTTGTAAAGCTGGAAGAGGACGCAGACTGGACAACCGTCAGAGGCTCCTCGACTGGGAAAATACGTTATTGTTGATAGAACTAAGTGAAGTGAACTTTAACGTGCCACCTACCTCCCAAAATCCCCGTCTACTTCCTTAATCTAGATCTCCAACCTAATCTACCTGAGATA
>NW_019943461.1:10957-12238 GCF_002910315.2 Salvelinus sp. IW2-2015 | reverse complement strand
GCCTCACCCTAATAGTTTGGGCCCTTTCCCCTTCGTAACTTAGCCTACTGTTCTGACTTGGTGGTGCACATGTAGCCTATAGCCTGTTTTAGAGAAATGTATTCATTGAATATTGTAAGAGCTTTCATTGTCTGCTTATATGCCCCCCGTTACTTATCCTACAGTTCTGACTTGGTGTACAGGGAGAATACTGAAAGAATTCCCAATGTTCTGAATTCTGTCGCTGTGCATTTCCAATGTTATATTGACAACGTCCGTCCTAGTTCATTAATGTCTTAATCGAAACTACGGATTGCCCCTTATCCGCTCGTCGTTCCCTTATGCCATAGTTTGTACATATCAATTGTCAGTAGAAACCACATTTGTTAAAGCAAGTCAGCCACATCAGCTATGTTTTTTAAAAAAGGCAATAAATGAAGCTGAATTAACTGTTTCGCTGCCAGACAAGGCTCCACTGATAGCCAGGTGTAGCAGTGGTAAGGATTCACACTGCTGAAAAGAAAGCTCTGCTGTTGGGACAGCTTTATGTAGGCCCTAACAGTTTGTGGGCACCGTTTGTCGGCACCGTTTGTCACCGTTATAGTGYAATTCATGTATTATTTAGTATTGTGTAGTGGCTTTGCTGGCATGCATCTAAACTTTTTTATTTTTTGCCACACCAAGATTTACATGCTAAAATTGCCACTGAGAAGCAATGATGAGCAACGATATAAGGGAGGTCTTTACTCTATTATGGGTTACCTCCATGACATGAATAGGGGTTCAATCAATCCATTTTGATTGTTGCCTCTTGGGAAATTAAACAAAGTGGTCAAATATATAATCAATGTGTTTCCCCACTGGAGTTCTCCTGGCAGCGATAGAGCCCCAACATGAATTAAACAAAGTGGTCAAATAAATAATCAATGTGTTTCCCCGCTAGAGTCCCCCCTGGAAGTCCACCTGAGCTAAATTCAATTGATTGGACATGAAAGGCACACACCTGTCTATATAAGGTCCCACAGTTGACAGTGCATGTCAGAGCAAAAACCAAGMCATGAGGTTGAAGGAATTGTTTGTAGAGCTCCGAGACAGGATTGTGTCGAGGCACAGATCTGCGGAAGGGTGCCAAAAAATGTCTGCAGCATTGAAGGTCCACAAGAACACAGTGGCCTCCATCATTCTTAAATGGAAAAAGTTTGGAACCACCAATACTCTTCCTAGAGCTGGCCGCCCGGCCAAACTGAGCAGTCAGGGTAGAAGGGCCTTGGTCAGGGAGGTGAACAAGAACCCGATGGTCAC
>NW_019943461.1:0-5729 GCF_002910315.2 Salvelinus sp. IW2-2015 | reverse complement strand
GCCCGGCCAAACTGAGCAGTCAGGGTAGAAGGGCCTTGGTCAGGGAGGTGAACAAGAACCCGATGGTCACGCTGACAGAGCTTCAGAGTTCCTCTGTGGAGATGGGAGAACCTTCCAGAAGGGAAAACCATCTCTGCAGCACTCCACCAATCAGGCCTTTATGGTAGAGTGGCCAGACGGAAACCACTCCTCAGTAAAAGGCACATGACAGCCCACTTGGAGTTTGCTAAAAGGCAACTAAAGGACTCACAGACCATGTTAAACAAGATTCTATGGTCGGATGAAACCAAGATGGAGGAAATCTGGCACCATCCATGGTGAAGCATGGTGGTGGCAGCATCATGCTGTGGGGATGTTTTTCAGCGTCAGGGACTGGGAGGCCAGTCAGGATCGAGGGAAAGATGAACAGAGCAAAGTATAGAGAGATCCTTGATGACAACCTGCTCCAGAACGCTCAGGACCTCAGACTGGGGCGAAGGTTCACCTTCCAACAGGRCAACGACCCTAAGCACACAGCCAAGACAATGCAGGAGTGGCTTCGGGACACGTCTCTGAATGTCCTTGAGTGGCCCAGCCAGATCGTGGACTTGAACCCGATCGAACATCTCTGGAGAGACCTGAAAATAGCTGTGCAAAGACACTCCCCATCCAACCTGATAGAGCTTTGGAGGATCTGCAGAGAAGAAATGTGAGAAACTCCCCAAATACAGGTGTGCCAAGCTTGTAGCGTCATACCCAAGAACACTCAAGGCTGTAATCACTGCCAAAGGTGCTTCAACAAAGTAGTGAGTAAAGGGTCTGAATACTTATGTAAATGTAAGATGAGTTTTTTTTTAAATAAATTTGGTAAAATTTCTAAAAGCCCGTTTTTGCTTTGTCATTATGCAGTATTGTGTGTAGATTGATGACAGGGGGGAAAAAGATCTAATCCATTTTAGAATAAGTCTGTAACGTAATAAAATGTGGGAAAAAGTCAAGGGGTCTAAATAGATTCTTTAGCTTGCTTCTTCTCTTGCTATTAGACACTGGTCCCTGTCTTGTGCTGAGCAATAATGAGAACACCACATATCTCTTCAACAGTTCTATCAGTATGTCATGCTTTTTATGTCCACAGAAAAATAGCAGCTCCCGCCTGCCTAGACATCAGGAAGCGGAATCAGCACTCCCACTGAGTTTGTTACTTTGCATCTCTGTTTACCTGGGTGGGAGTCCCAAATGGAACCCTATTCCCTATATAGTGACCATAACGTTCTGGTTAAAAGTAGTGCACCACATAGGGAATAGGATGCTATTTGGGATGCATGCCCCCGAGTTCTTCTGTGTGGGTAGTGTGGTCAATATAGACTTTCTCTTTGTTTCATTTTTCATCCAAATGGAAGTCTCAGGTGGGTAGAAGAACAGCAGGCAGTGTGGTTGTGAGGGAAATGAAAGTAGAAGGGAGAGAGGGAGGGGGGAGAGTCGATATCGATGGGGAGAGAGAGAAGAGAGAGAGAGCGACAAGAAGAGAGAGGAGAGATGAGAAGACGGAGGAGAGAGATGAGAGAGAGAGAGAGAGATGAGGAGAGAGAGAGGCAGAGGCAGGGAGAAAGGAGAGAGAGACAGGACGAGGGGGAGACGGGGAGAGGAGAGAGAAGATGGAAAGGTGGCGAGAGAAGAGAGAGAGAGAGGCGAGAATGTGGAAGAGCGCCGAGAGGCAATGGGAGAAGAAGGGTGTGGAGAGAAGGGGAGACGAGAGGGAGAGAGAAGCACGACGTAGAGCTGAGAGAGGAGAGATCGAGAATGCGAGAGTGAGAGAGAGGATTGAGTTTCATCAGGAAACATGCTCTGCACCTAGGTCACTGCATTTACTCTCACATGAGTAGAGTAATGTTTCGTGAGTGCTAGTGTTTAGTTTACTGTTTGGCTGCTGGTGTAGAGGTTTGAACTCTAATGTCCGGATGGGCACGGCCAGTATATAGAGGTATAATTGAATGTCACGTGGGCGTATAGTATAGGTTAATGGTAGTTCCAGTGGGACCGGTTATAAGAGGTTAATGAATGTCCCAGTGGGGCCAGTATACTAGAGGTTATGATTGTCCAGTGAGGTCCGCGACCTATAATATAAGGTTAATCCGAATCTCAGTGGGGAGTATAGAGTACTCACATAAGAGGTTAATGGTAGGTGCAGTTGGGCAGTAATATAAGGGGTTGAATGGTAGGGTCCAGTGGGCGGCCAGTATACTATAGCATGGTTATTGGTGGGCTCTCAGTGCGTATAAGAGTTAAGGTAGGTCAGTGGGCAGTATTTAAGGAGGGTTTTGGTAGTGTCAGTGGGGGCCAGTTAGTAGGGTTATTGGTAGGTCCAGGTGGGCCAGCATAAAAAAAAAGACGTTAATAAGATATGTCAGTATATAAGAGGATTATTGGTCGGGTATCCAGTGGAGGCATTATATAATAAAGAGGTTTTAACTGGTAGGTAGATCCAGTGGGCTCATATATAAGTGTTATATTTTGAGTGTTTCGAGCCTTAAAGAATGGCTGGATGGCAGTGACGCCATGGATTGGTATGACTAAACTCATTTGTACTGCTCTATTAACGTTGGTAACCGTTTCATAATACAATGGCATTTGGCGGTTATGGTGTGTTGCTTGGACTCGTGGCGTAATAAAGCTTCTGTAGGATCGGCTATTGACGTTGAGCCTGTAGCCGCCTCCTCCGTAGCGCAGGTTAAATCGTGTTGAGGAACTCCAGGATTGTGGATGAGTAGCAGTGGCACAGAGTCCAGTTGGGTTTGCATAGTAGGTCAGCGGGAGAAAGGTAATACTGTTGAGAACTAGCGACGCGCACCGAGGAATGTAGAATGACTGGGGGAGTAAGGGCAATGACGCAGTTCATCAGAGCCAGGTAGTCTGGACGGCGGCATGGTCCTAGAAGAGAGAAGAAGAGAAAGAAAGAAAGAAGATAAGAAAGAACCCAAGATATAGAGGTATGAATGGTAGGCAGTCATAGGCCAGTATTATAGGAGGTTAATGGTAGGTCCGTGGGCCAGTATAATAGAGGTGAATGGTAAGTCCCAGTGGCACAGTATATAGAGGTTAATGGTAGGTCCCAGTGGCCAGATATTATAGGAGTTAATGTATGGTCCCATGGGCAACGGTATATAGTTTAATGCGTATCCATGCCAGAAAGGTTAATGGTAGGTCAGTGGGAGTTATATAGGGTTAATGTACGTCCCAGTGGGCCAGTATAATATGAGGTTATGGTAGGTGTCACCGTTCCTGACTTTTATTATTTTATGTATATTATGTTTTTAAGTTGGTCGGCGTGCATGTGGGTGGTGCATTGTATGTTTATGTGTGTTTTGGTGTAGTCTATGGGTGTGTATGTGTATGGGATAGATTATTGTTAGGTGTCTAGTCATGTCTATGGTGCGCTGTAGATTGCGTCTCAATCAGAGACAGTGTATTGCATGTTGTTCGAGTGGGAGCCATGTGTAAGGGTAGCATAGGCAGTAGCGTTTTTGTGGTAGTTGTCTATGTAGAAGACGTTTGTAGCCATGTGTGCATGTGTGCACTACTTTATTTAGCTTCACGAGATCGTTGTGTTGTTTTGGTTAGTTTGTAGTGTTTTGTATCGTTTTGCTTCTATCATACATAAAAGAGGAAGATGCTGTATTTTCCTCTGCTCGACGCTTTTAGGACGAATCTCTGTCCACATGATCGTGACAGAATTCCAGCCGACGACAGGACAACGATTGAAGGAAGGAGAAAAGGAACTAAGAACATGGAGAGAGAGGAATGGAGTTGGGAACAAATTCTTCATGGAAGAAGGACCTAGGGCTAAAGGTTGGTGGGTGAATCGCCGTTGGGAGGAGAAGAAGGCAGCCACACCCAGGAGCGCTGGTATGAGGAGCAGCCGTAGGAAGGCTGGAAGCCCCAAGGGCTCACCAAATAAATTTCTTGGGGGGGCTAAAGGGGAGTAGTGGGAAGCCTGGGTGGATACTGAGCCAATACCCCGGGCTTGCGTGGAGTAAGAGGCGTCGTACTGCATCAGACACCGTGGTTATGCGTCTAAGAGTCACGGTGTCCAGTACGCATCGCTATGCCAGGTGGGCTATTCACCTAATGCCGCACTTGGGAGGCTAGGTTGGGCATCGAGCCGAGTGCCATGAAGCCGCCAAACGCTTCTGGTCTCCCAGTACGCTCTCCTCGGCCGGCGTACATGGCACCAGCCGTTACAAGGTGTGTCCCCGGATCGCCTGGCAATAGCCCAGTGGAGCTATTGCCACCTCGGCACTGGCAGGCTACGGGGACCATTTCAACGCTGCGTAACGTTGGAGGCTCGGCTCAAGAGCACAGTTGTCCTCTTTCACGGTCCCGGTATATCGGCGCACTTCCCACCCAGGCTCAGTACCTACCATGCCTACACCACGCACCATGCCTTCCAGTGCAGTCTCCAGAGCCCTGTCCGCCTCCACGCATCTCCTCTATGGTGTGTCTCCACCAGTGCCCTCCAGTTCCGGCACCACGCACCCAAGCTCCTGTGCGTTCCAGATGGCTATACGCACTGTTTTCTCCCCGCACATCGCCTGAGGTGCGTGCCCTCAGCCCAGCTACCTCCTTAGTTCCAGGTACCACGCTACGCAGCCTAGAGTGCGCCACAGAGTCAGTGTGCTGTTGTTGTGTCCCCACTCGCCCTGAGGTGCATCTTAAGCGGTCTCCAGTTCGGTAATCACCGTTTAGCTGTGGGGGGTCGTGTGGGTTATTGTTGTTTGGCTAGTGCCAACAGGCTATAGTGGTGGGTTAGTCTGTGGCTATGGGTAGTGCAACGGTGCAGTCGGCGTGCATGCACAGCCCGTATCTGCTCCGCAGTCTGGTGCGGCTGATATACTGCATGCCTGGGAAGTGCCAGCGTAGTTCTATGCCTGTAGATGCTCGGCTGCCCAGCAGGCTGAACTGCCCTAGTGGTCAGGTACTGCCCTTCGGGCTGCTTAGAATACAGATCGTCTGCTGAGTAGAATTCTCGTCGCATGCTGTCTTGCTCACTACTGTGTTTACCTAGTGGTGCAAATATTAAAGTGGGCACTCACCGCCGCTGATATCTGGTACTGCAGTGTCATTATCTGCAATGAGCCTGCAAAGCGCCGCGTTGCTATGACTCGCAAAGCGCCCGTTCGCCATTTGACTGCAAAGCACGCCGTGCTGCCATGAGCTCGCCCAAAGAACCGGTCTGCACATGCGCCCTACACGTAGCCCGTCACCGCAGACAGGGCCGTAGACGCCGTCCGAGACAGGAGCGCTAGAAGCCTTCGCAGACGGATAGCAGAGGCCTTCGCGAAAAACGCCGGATCAGCCCGAGTTCCCGCATGACGGATCAGCCAGACTTTCGCAGACGGATCAGACCAAGCTTCCGCCAGACTCGGATCAGCCGAGTTCCGCAGACCCGGATCAGCAGAGCAGTCAGCGAGCCAATGAACAGCAGAGCCGTCAGCAGCCATGACAGCAGCCAGTCAGCGAGCCATGAAGCAAGGCCGTCAGCTCCGGACTGCGACAAGCAGGAGGTCAGCCGCATGACCACCAGCGTCAGCCAGCCGATGACGCAGCCAGAGCCGTCAGCAGCCAGACAAGCCAGAGCCGTGCACCAGCATGCCAGCCAGATTTCCGCACCAGCCTGACTGCGGATCCCTAGCCCGGAGCTTAGCCGTCCCTACAGCCGGACGCTGCGTCCGCTAGTCCCGGAGCTTGCGTCC
>NW_019943460.1:156883-159763 GCF_002910315.2 Salvelinus sp. IW2-2015 | reverse complement strand
GTTTCATGTTTTTTGTTGCTGTTGCTTTACAGCGCCTTGACATTTCTTTATGTAATGAACAGCGCTGTAAAAGTTTATAAATGATTAATAGTATTAGTGGTATTGTAGCAATGTGTTCCTGTAAAAGCTGGCTTTAGTTCCCAGGATACATTCAGGATAAATCAACAGGAGAGCTATTTCTGAGGTCAGATAGTTTATTCTCTCTACCTCCCCTCCTCTCGCTCTCTCCCCTTCTCGCTCTCTCCCCTCCTCTCTCTACTCTCCCCTCCTCTCTCTACCTCCCCTCCTCTCTCTCTGCAAAGAGTCAGCGAATGGAAAAGAACATGACTAGGACTACACTTGAAATTAAACCATGCACGTGTTTTGCATCTAAAACAGGGCTCTTCCGGAGTCTATTAGGTTTTAGTAATGATATATATATATATATAAATAAACCTCTTGTAATTCCTGGCAAGGGAGCACAGGTTTCAGCATGAGTGTAAATTATTACCGTATGCTTTATAACTGAGGGGTCAAAACTGTTGTAGCCTGTGTAGGAGAACACTGTTCGCAATTACCATAAATAAAAAAGACAAATTAAATCTGACTTAGTTCAATCTTCGCTGCTGATATGCATCCAAACAAATAATAGATTGCGTGGGAATCTAACGCTCATTTGAAATGAAGTGAACCTACCTTGTAACTCAGTGTCTCCAGAAACCTTTTGCTGCAAAAAAGAATTTGAAAGAAGTGAGATATTTTGGGAATAATGCTCAGAGAAAAGACGAATAAAGTGTAAAAACTTTTCAGTAAATCTGCACGTTGTGCTTTTCTGTGGGAAAACTATTTGTAGTGCATTGTACTAGTGTCTATTGTTCACACTGACATTCACATACTAAGTCCATCTTCTTTTGTCTTGATAAGTCATGACATAAACTATCTTCTGATGATAAACTCCATACGTGACAAAAAAACAAAAACAATGCTCATTTTGAGCAAGTTCTTTATCCGATGTCCTGGGAAACAGGCAGTTTGACTGTGATGTTAAAGAGTAGCGAGAAAGAGCTTAAAGCGAGCTAATAATCAACATGTCACCGAAGACGTCAAAGGTCATGTCACGTCACGGGCAGTCAGACCACTCAGTTGAGGACTCTAATGTTTCACCTGGCCGGCTTATAGCCTCTCGGTCACATACTCCATAGCTAGGTAGTGTACAAATGATGTACACACATCCAAAGCTCCAGAGAAGGTGCTGCATATAAAAAAAACTCAGGTATTCTGCAGACTGCACTTGGGAATTTAAACTTGGTATGTTGACTCTTGGTGAAAGTTTGTCTTCGGGACCATAACCTGAGGATGAACTAGTTAAGGCTGTGGTGTAGTGCAGAGTAGCATGAATACTGACACTGCTACAGGACCACCTCATATCTAGTAACAGCCTTTAGCTATGCCAGTAGCAGTGATATAGCACAACCTTCAGTGCATTCTCTCTTTAGAATACCATGTTTTGTGGTCATTGAGGCCTTTGTGTTGTCAACATGTCATGTATCCTTCCTCCTAGTTCTCATACCAGCCACTTCACAAACCAGTCAGTCAGAGTGCTGTCATGGACAAGGAACAACAGCACAATAAACTAGCTCCTATATTTTTCTCCCTCTCCCTCGTGTTCATGCCCTCAAGCACATTTCACACTCTTCGATCATACCTCAGCCTAGGAAATAATCAAGGCATCAAACACACAAGTTCGGCTCCGGCCCCAGAATGAAATGAGCAGAAGACATTTTCGAGTGATCAGTGATTCGTGTTCGCCAACTTATTTGGTTATGCAGTAGTTTTTTACTCTGTCCTTTTGTGACATGAACTGGTAGGAGATGATGACATCATAATATCTTAATGATGTATGGCAGGGTTCCCAACTGGCGGCCCGCATGCCGATTTTGGCCCGCATTTGATTTTATTTATTTTTTATTTTTGGGGGACTTAAGACTGTAAAAACAACAGCAAATCAGCTCCAAGTGATTTTGATTTTGGAAATCTGTTCCAAATGATTCCCACGCACAATAGAGAGACATTCACTATATATACAGAAGTATTAGGACACCCCTTCAAATTAGGGGATTCGGCTAGTTCAGCCACACAAACATTGGCAGTAGTTTGAAGGCCTTACTGAGGAGCTCACCGTTATAGGATGCCACCTTTTCAACAAGTCAGTTTGTCAAATTTCTGCCCTGCTAGAGTTGCCCTGGTCAACTGTAAGTGCTGTTATTATGAAGTAGAAACCTTTAGGAGCAACAGCGTCTCAGACGTGATGTGGTAGGCCACACAAGCTCACAGAACGGGGCCGCCAAGTGCTGAAGCGCYTATTGCGTAAAAATCATCTGTCCTCGGTTGCAKCKCTCACTACCGAGTTRCAAACTGCCTCTGGAAGTAACATCAGCACAACAACTGTTTGTCGGGAGCTTCATGAAATGGTTTTCCACGGCCGAGCAGCCGAGCACAAGCCTAAGATCACCATGCGCAATGCCAAGCGTCGGCTGGAGTGGTGTAAATGCACGCCGCCATTGGGCTCTGAAGAAGTGGAAACACGTTCTCTGGACTGATGAATCACACTTCACCGCCTGGCAGTCCAACGGACTAATCTGTGTTTGGCAGGTGCCAGAAGAACGCTACCTGCCTCAATGCATAGTGCCAACTGTAAAGTTCGTGGATGAGGAATAATGGTCTGGGGCTGTTTTTCATGGTTCGGGCTAGGCCCTTTAGTTCCAATGAAGGGAAATCTTAACCCTACAGCATACAATGACATTCTAGACCATTCTGTGCTTCCAACTTTGTGGTAAACAGTTTGGGGAAGGCCCTTTCCTGTTTCAGCATGACAATGCCTCCATGCACAAAGCGAGGTCA
>NW_019943460.1:133197-153006 GCF_002910315.2 Salvelinus sp. IW2-2015 | reverse complement strand
ATCTAGGACCGGGCCATGATGTTCCTCGTCATCATGCAACAGGCTGATCAAGGCAGTGTCATCAGCGAACTTAACAAGGTGTCTGTCAGGATGGGAACTAGTACAACTATTAGATATAGCAGCAAAGGGGGGACCAACTCCAAATGAATGCTTTTGAAATGATTTTGGAATGAGATGTTGGACCWGCAGGTGTCCACATACTTTAGGCCATGTGCTGTATGTGATAATAAACAAATGTAAGCAAGMTTTGAAATGATCATGTTTTAGTCAAATATACACTACCGTTCAAAAGTTTGGGGTCACTTAGAAATGTCCTTGCTTTTGAAAGAAACATTATTTTAATGGACAAWWWWTMTTGCTTTTCTTTCAAAAACAAGGACATTTCTAAGTGACCCCAAACTTTTGAACGGTGGTGTATCTGCTTGTGCTTCTTGCAGTACATTTTATAGTCTCCAAATGATGTGTAATTGTCTTCCGGCCCCCTGACCATCTACTCYAGAACAAAATCGTCCCGCGACTGGATCTAGTCAATGATCCCTGATGTATGGCCTCAATACTCACTACACTACCTGCTATAGGGCCTCGCCATGACAACTGGAATGTGACAGTTGATGTGTCTGAAAACTGACTACTACCAGTATATTTTGGTAATGGTCTATTCTCTGCAGGAAATCCAATGTCTTAAAAGATTTGGTTTACAGATGAAAGAATKATTTTTCTCCCCATCTTAAAATACTGCTTGTGTATTTTGCAGTGAATTTAGGGTATTTGGTGGTGGAAAGTCGTGTGTGTCATTTATKTCTGTTTTTTTCTGTCTAGTTTGAAAGAAACTTTGACAAAGKAATTTGACCACATAGTTGATCGCATAATTGCAGTCTGGAAAGAGAAATCAATATTCCATTTTAAGCAACCGGATTCATTTTCCGGCAAATAACATGCATGTTCTCTCTCTCTCTCTAAACCTCCCTCTGTGCTGAATCATCACAATATGATTAACGATTCTATTCTATTTCATTTTCAATGAATTCCTTTAGTCAAATCAAATCACATTTTATTAGTCAGATGCACCGAATGCTTACTTACGAGCCCCTAACCAACAATGCAAGTTTAAAAAAAATACAGATAAGAAAAATAAATAAAAGTAACAAGTAACTGAAGAGCAGCAGTAAAAATCAAATAGTGAGACTATATACAGGGGGGTACCAGTACAGAGTCAATGTGGCGGCGGCACTGTAGTTGAGGTAATATGTACATGTAGGTAGAGTTATTAAAGTGACTATGCATAGATGATAACAACAGAGAGTAGAGCGGTGGAAAAGAGGGGGGGATGCAAATAGTCTGGGTAGCTATTTGATTAGGTGTTCAGGAGTCTTATGGCTTGGGGGTAGATGCTGTTTAGAAGCCCTTCGGACCTAGACTTGGGCTCCGGTACTGCTTGCCGTGCGGTAGAATAGAGAACAGTCTATGACTAGGGTGGCTGGAGTCTTTGACAATTTGGGCCTTCCTCTGACACCACCTGGTATAGGAAGTCCTGGATGGCAGGAAGCTTGGTCCCCAGTGATGTACTGGGCTGTACGCCTACCCTCTGTAGTGCTTGCGGTCGGAGGCCGAGCAGTTGCCATACCAGGGAGTGATTCAACCAGTCAGGATGCTCTCAATGATGCAGGCTGTAAATCCTTTTGAGGATCTGAGGACCCATGCCAAATCTTTTCAGTCTCCTGAGGGGGAATAGGTTTTGTGTGCCCTCTTCATGACTGTCTTGGTGTGCTTGACCATGTTAGTTTGTTGGTGATGTGGACATCAAGGAACTGAAGCTCTCAACCTGCTCCACTGCAGCCCCGTCGATGAGAATGGGGCGTGCTCGCCCTCTTTTTCCTGTAGTCACATCATCTCCTTTGTCTTGATCACTTTGAGGGAGAGGTTGTTGTCCTGGCACCACACGGCCAGGTGTCTGACCTCCTCCTTTAGGCTGTCTCGTGTTGTCGGTGATCAGGCCTACCACTGTGTGTGTCATCGGCAAACTTAATGATGATGTTGGAGTCGTGCTGGCCGTGCAGTATGTGTGAACAGGGATACAGGAGGGGATTGAGCACGCACCCCTGAGGGCCCCTGTGTTGAGGATCAGCATGGCGGATGTGTTGTTATCTACCCTTACCACCTGGGGGCGCCCCGTCAGTAAGTCCTGGATCCAGTTGCAGAGGGAGGTGTTTAGTCCCAGGGTCCTTAGCATATTGATGAGCTTTGAGGACACTGTGGTGTTGAACGCTGAGCTGTAGTCAATGAATAGCATTCCTCACATAGGTGTTCCTTTTGTCCAGGTGGGAAAGGGCAGTGTGGATTGCATCATCTGTTGATCTGTTGGGGCGGTATGCAAATTGGAGTGGGTCTAGGGTTTCTGGATAATGGTGTTGATGTGAGCCATGACCAGCCTTTCGAAGCACTTCATGGCTACAGACGTGAGTGCTACGGGTGTAGTCGTTTAGGCAGATTACCATAGTGTTCTTGGGCACAAGCACTATGTGGTCTTTCTAAAAACATGTTGGTATTACAGACTCGGACAGGGAGAGGTTGAAAATGTCAGTGAAGACACTTGCCAGTTGGTCAGTGCATGATCACAGTACACGGTCCTGGTAACCCGTCTGGCCTGGTGAATGTTGACCAGTTTATAGGTTTTACTCACATCGGCTGCGGAGAGCGTGATCACACAGTCTTCTAGAACAGCTGGTGCTCTCATGCATGTTTCAGTGTTATTTGCCTCGAAGCGAGCATAGAAGTCATTTAGCTCCTCTGGTAGGCTCGTGTCACCGGCAGCACTTGGCTGTGCTTCCCTTTGTAGTCTGTAATGGTTTGCAAMGCTTGCCACATCCGACGAGRGTCAGAGCCGGTGTTGTATGATTCAATCTTAGTCCTGTATTGACGCTTTGCCTGTTTGATGGTTCGTCGTAGGGCATAGCGGGATTTCTTATAAACTTCCGGGTTAGAGTCCCGCTCTTTGAAAGCGGCAGCTCTAGCCTTTAGCTCAGTGCGGATGTTGCCTGTAATCTATGGCTTCTGGTTGGGGTATGTGCGTACAGTCACTGTGGGGACAACTTCATCGATGCACTTATTGATGAAGCCAACGACTGATGTGGTGTACTCCTCAATGCCATTGGAGGAATCCCGGAACATATTCCAGTCTGTGCTAGCAAAACAGTCCTGTAGCTTAGCATCTGCTTACTCTGACCACTTTTTTTATTGATCTAGTCACTGGTGCTTCCTTTAGTGTTTTGCTCCTCGTCTTAGCGAAGAGAGGCTGTATTACTGTGACTACGGTATTTCCACTCTAAAACCCTGATGAAGGCTAAAGGCCAAAATGAAGATTTTTTTTTTATCAACTTCAGTTGTCCTCAGAGTTGCTGAATTTCCTCTTCACCTCACTCTAAAACCTTAGGCCAGTGGCTGTGGTGGTGGCTAACAGAAACCAATATGGCAGTTCACTGCTACTGTAACACAGTGAACCAACCAATCACAGTCTCGGGTGTGCACTCTTTCCCCCCTGAGCTAGTTGAACAGACTGACAGCGGAGCGCCATGACAGATAGCCTTCCGCGGCTGTAATACAACGCTAATGATGTGAGGTATTGGTGCTTGGCGCTGAGTCATAGTGGTTAAACCTTGGCTAGGACGGTACTGTCCTGATCCTTCCACAGTGAAGAATGGAATCACTTAGAGCTAGAGGATAACTAGTGTTTTTCTGTGGTTGGGGTTTTTACCGTAGGGTTGTAGAAAAAGGGGTGTAGAAGATGACAAGATGGTGAATAAAGAAAGACATGAGAAGATCCCTACTGTTCTCTGGGTTTTGGTGTTTTTACCTTCTGGGGAAGAAAAATGAGGAAGTGGTAAGAGCAGGAAGGAGACTCATTCTCCCAGAGGTCAGAGATGTGGCTCTAATGATGTACAGRATGGCTTTATACAGAGACTTTCAGGAAAGCCTGGAACGAACATTCTACTGCTGGGGTTGGTTGAAGTCTGTGTAAATAAAACATTTAATAAATATGCCATTTAGCAGATGCTTTTATTCAAAGCAACTTAGTCATGTGTGCATATATTGGTGTGTCAGCTGATGAGTTTTAGCTGTAGCTGTGTGTGGTGTGAGTTTGAGTTAACATTCTCTCTCTGTGGCTCTCCCTCCATCTCTCTTTCTGTTCTCCCTCCTTTCTCTCTTTCTGTTTCTCCTCCATCTCTCTCTTCTGTGCTCTCCCCTCCATCTCTCTTTCTGTTCTCCCTCCATCTCTCTTTTCTGTTCTCCATCCATCCCCCCTCTCTGTGCTCTCCCTCCATCTTCTCTCTCTCTGCTCTCCATCTCTCTCTGCTCTCCCTCCATCTCTCTCTCTTCTCCCTCCACCTCTCTCTGTGCTCTCCTCCATCTCTCTTTCTGCTCTCCCTCCATCTCCTTTCTGTTCTCCATCCATCTCCCTTTCTGTTCTCCACTCATCTCCTTTCTGTTCTCCATCCATCTCTTTCTGTTCTCCATCCTCCTCTCTCTGTGCTCTCCCTCCATCTCTCTTTCTCGTTCTCCATCACTCCTCTCTCTGTGCTCTCCCTCCATCTCTCTCCTCATCTCTCTCTGCCTCTCCCTCCATCTCTCTCTCTTCTCCCTCCACCTCTCTCTGTGCTCTCCCTCCATCTCTCTCTTCTCTCTCCCTCCATCTCTCTCTCTTCTCCCTCATTCTCTCTCTCTCTGCTCTCCCTCCATCTCTCTCTCTGTTCTCCCTCCATTTAGGAGCACATGATCCTCTGCCGCTTCGCAGACCAGACGGCTGTCCAGCTGCCTTCAGAACGATGCTTAATAGGTGACAGACACACTGTCACTCACACATACACATTGTGATTGACCCCCAAATAAATTATCACCTTTTAACACAAACAGGCCACTAATGTCATTTGGCGCCGATTCATGTTGACCGCAAAGTCAAAGGGGATATTATTGTATATCTCCATCAAACTGATACTCCCTTCAGTACCTGGGTCCGTATTTAAAAAGTGCCTCTCAGTAGGCTTGCTTGCCCCCTGTCCATAGAATCTTATTCATCGTGATTTTAAAGGCAAAACATATCCTATACCAGCACATTCAATACTTGTGAATAATTAYTGAAGGTACTCCCCGTTGTGTTTTCACTTTGAACCGCCCTCGTACGTTCCCTACCTGACARTTCCTGTCATAGAAGATTCCGCTGACGGGGTGCTGCCGCCGCCATGACACCCCTTCCTCAACCTCTCCTCAACTCACACTTACCYTCTTTGATCTTATTCCTTATTCCCCGAGCCCGTCAGATCTGAGCGTCGGTCCGTCTGAGACTCTRGAGTGCTGTAGACGCGTTTGTTGTCTGTCTGGGTCTGCTTCAGAGCCACTGAGCAGCGTAATGCGGTTAGTGGGCTTTTGCCTTTAAAGCAAGCTTTGATAGGAGAGTGCCAGTGGAAGTGATCCCAATGTCTTAATAGGCAAGAAGAGAGTTGTTGGTACTGAAGAGGCCGTACTAGGAAGCGTCTGCAGTAGAATGTTTGAGAATGAGGGTCATATAAGGAAAGATGAACAGATCCTGGTGGAATGTCTTCATGTCTTATTCCGCCTCAATAAACTGATTTAAAGGCTGCTACAGTACAGAAGAGGCCTACGGGTGTTATCCACAAAGGACTCACTTTGTTTATCCATAGTAATATGAAAGCAAATTCTAAGAATGATTAGAACAAAGACAATTCTACTGTGAGACAGGGGAACATTCTGTCAGTTGTTTTAGTTATGTACTGTCTCTGTGCACTGCAATTCACCTCTTAGTTGCCAGTGTGTGGAATATAAATTACCTCCATTATTGTTCTATCAGTGACATCATCACTSTGGTCTTTMACCCCTCTCCTCCAGGTAAACAGTGCATGGGCCTGGTGGACCTGGACCGCTCCTGGGCAGCAGAGACTCATGGGTACTCTGTCAGGGTGATGACCATGGAGCCAGACAGCTGCTCCCCCAAGAACAACATGCTGGTGGGTGTTGCTGGAGGCGGGGCTGGAGGGGACAACTATGCCACACAGTAAACCAGAGGCATGTCAGTTGGCACCCAAAGGAAGGTCGAAAAACAAAAGGAACTACCTCGKCTTGTCCAATAAYAAGACAGATTTACGTMTGTTGTTGCAAAATGTTTCGCTACGGTTTGCCCTAATGATCACGACCCAGGGTTGTGTTCAGTCGGGAGAAAACGTCTTGAAACCAAGTGAATCAGGGAGGGAGGGACTTGTCCAATAAGAAGAACATAGAATAGGACCCAACATACAGTCAGTTTCAAACTGAGAATACAGCACTGTAAGGAAACAAAAAGCATCAGTCGCTGAACCAAGATACTAAGTCAAATCAATCATCTCGGAGGAGTTGAGGGATTTGTCTTGAGATCAGAGAAGAATGAATCACCCTGGTTGAATTGATGATGATGTTATTTGACCTACAATCAAGAAAAAGCCCTTTAGACCCTTTTCCCTGATGATGATCTGGGGCAGGTGTCCAAGTGTTTAGTTCTCTTGGAATGGTTTTATGGGTATTGGAACTGAGCAATGTCTTTGTTTTATCCCTTAAATTAGTTTTAATGAGCGGGCAATTATGTGGATATTGAATTAATAAACACACTGGAACTTGAGTGTACTCCAAAAGTCTTGTAAAATGTTTATTTTTAACCATTTACTTTGCTCTATTACTTCATCCACTTCAGGGCTTGCAACTGTTGATTTGATATACATTTAGGTCACTGCATTATGTAGCTGGATTGACAATTTAGTTCTGTTTCAAACTTTAGTTCTGTTTCAATAGTGTCTTAACTCGTAAAGCCTGCTTCTTACCATTTCTATTTTTTGCCAAAATTGTGGCCATTCTTGTCTGCTCAACAGGATTTACATTAAGTCAAATGAATGTTCCTACCTCAAACAGAGAAAAATAAATGTATCATATTTCCACATGCCATTTTTTGCTAATTGTATGAATAGCGATTCTGTGATAGTGCTCGGCCTTCTCCTGTCTCTCCTCCTAACCAATAATCAGGTATTACAAGAAGAAAAACTAAAGAAAACCTGCTCAAAAAATCCATCTGTCCTGCTTAGTTTTAAAATATTCATTCTAATCTGGAGGCCGTCCTTGTGAGACATTCAATGCTTTTCTTTGTTCTATTTCATTTTGTATATAAAGGTTCAGAATTTGATCAAAGCAAGCATAACTCTCAAACAGGGCTCATGCAGCATTTACCATGATTCCTCAAGGATTATTTTMCCTTGTGCTGAGTGCCAGTGAAAAAAGGCCGTATTTTGCATATCCTAATACATCAACAGCATCTATGAATATTTCATGAAGGCTTGGCTGTTGGAAAGGTCAGCGTGCTGGATGGAGTGCACTGTTGCTTCTAGGGAGAAACCACAAAAAACATTCGTTGTAATGATATATTATATATACACTCCCTAAAGCTGTTTATTCTCGCAGTTGGTAGTTTATATGTGATGTCCATGCCAGAGGAGGCTGGTGGGAGGAGCTGTAGAAGGACGGGCTCATTGTAACAACTGAAATGCAATATGTGGAACGGAGTCAAACGTGGTTTCCATATGTTTGATAACGTTCAATTTATTCCATTCCAACCATTACAATGAGCCCGTCCTCCTATACCTCATCCCACCATCCTCCTCTGGTCCATGCACCTTATTCGTTGCGCCCGGGGCCTACGCCTTACAGAATTCCTTGAAAGGGCTTGAGATGAGAACARGGAGGTACTAGAATGGAATCTCACCCAGCCTCATTGTTCCACTAAGGGTTCTGACACTTCCAAGGCTTCCAATCTTCAGCTCCTCATCTGAATTCCGCAAGCAGAGTCAATCTATCCCGGGGTGAACGGCTAGAGACACTGCTCTCATCCAGGGGGATYGGATTATTTCAAAGGGAAACGGCTCCTTCCCCTAACTGCTGCCCGACCTTCAGCGCCTGCAGCTCTGCCCAAGTGTGCATGACGGAAATGCATATAGGCAGCAAGAGAGAGTAGTGGGGAATGGCCAGGCTAATCGTGCATTAGGGAAGGATACTGAAGTGCCCGAGCAGGTAGAGGCAACCGGCCTTAGCCAACTACGCTCATAAGGGAATGGAGAGTGTTGGCTGTCGGCTGTGTGTACGTGCGTGCATTTGCTCAGAGAGAGTGGTTTGGCTGATGTGTGTGTGTGTGTGTGTGTGAAGGTAAAAGCGAAGCTTGAGCTTATTTCGCAGTTAATGAGCCTGCTGGGAGGATTTTGTTCCCATTTCCAATCTATTTGTTTGTGGCCCTCTCTCTGCTTGGTGTAGGAGGGATGTATATTAATCATCATAGATCATTGTGTTCTAGTACAGCAGAGGTCCTGCCACCCTGGGGTTCGTTCAGGATCATTAAAGTCCTGTAGGCATTTTAAAAACGTTCCACACCGTTCAACATAACCGACAAGGTTGAGTAATTGGTTGCGAAAACGCTCTGTTTAAATTAGAAGTTAGAACTAAGTGGTCTTATAGCWGTTTATTTTATTAACCACTGATTATTAACCATTTCGATTATAAACGTTCCCCTATTTCATTACACCCCGTATTGTTTATGATAGAGAGTGGAACAGTTTATGGCTCCATATTTGGTCTGTTGATATGAATTTCCCCCTATGACAAATACCAGGGCTTCATTTCCGATGTCCTTGGTTGATATTATTTGGCCCTGCTGGGCTGGCAGGGTGTAGAGACTGAGAAGAGACAGGCACTGATATACAAGCTCCCGTTAAAATGGGCATGAAAGTAGTTCCAATCCAACCATGCCATTTCATACAGCTGCAGTTATTTTTAGAGGCTTTTATCTTCAGAGGATGAAACCAAAAGTAACAAGTCCATATATTTTATCTATGAATACAGGCCAGCACCAGTAATTAACCTGTCTAGGTGTGAGTTGTTACTTTTTAATAGAAACCAAACAAATCTGAAATTCTAGTGATGAGTTCATTAAAAGGGACCAACAGGGTTCAATGTAACCAGACTACACCGCACTAGTTTTTTTGTGGAGTTATTCAGGGAGGCCTAGTGCCTCAGTTTCTTCCTGATTGCAGAGCAAGGCAGAAGATTCATGACCTACTCAGGGACAGGGCAATAGAGGGCCAATTCTACCATGTATCAAAAATAGCTACGACAAATAAGTCCTGAGGTAGTCTGAAATCGTTTTAAAACCTTCATGTCTGGAAAGTTTGGATGCGGACGTGATATGTGTTAGTGATCTCATGCTGAATGTAGCTGCACCCTTTCTACTATCAGTACGAGGTTCTTTTCTCATTGTAACATTTTATTTACTGATATGCCTTCTGAAAAACAGACGCTACTAGTAACTGCTCACTGCTCAGAAGACGAGACAACTCTTCAATGAGAAACGGACAGATGAGTGCTCTCCAAAGAGCGGCAGCTGAACTTCAGCTGGTTTCAAACCTGAACCACTCCCTCAACTAAAGAGCCAAATGCAGAGGGAAAGCACACCTTACGGACATATAAACATCTCGTCACAAGGAAGCACACCTTACGGACAAATAAACATCTCGTCACAAGTGTATGTGGGAGAGAGTGGAGGACTAGTAATCAGTGTGGAAATAGCAAGCTGATTGTATAATTGTTCATGTATTATATCAAATCCTCTCAGATCTCCAAAAGTGCATATGGTCTACACCCCTCAAACTCAACTCTGGACCTCGAAGCCATTTCCACTGCCTTTTTTCATTGTTCCCCTTAATCAGGGACTGATTTAGACCTGGAACACCAGGTGGGTGGAGTTAATTATTAGGTAGAACAGAAAACGAGCAGGGTCCAGACCTTGTAGGAGAGAGTGGAGTACCCCTGGTCTAGACTCTAGGGTTTGTTTTGGTATTGGGCCATAATATCCACTAACTGGATCCTATGGTTGWACCATCTACACAGACTCTCTGGGTTTGAATGACATGAACAGCCAGACACATTCAACCATTTGTTTTGGTTACATGTTCAACKATGTTTCTGTGAATAACAGATCAAGTTATTACAACAGCTGACGGTACTTTCTATCTGGGTCATAATCAAGAGATGTTCTGTAATGATATTGTAGCGAACGGCAGGGCATGGAAGCGAATCCAGGCCGCTGGKGTGAAAGGAAGTCACCCTACGCATTGTGCCAATAGGTTTAACCCACTTTGTGGGAATTGTAACATGTCTCATAA
This sequence comes from Salvelinus sp. IW2-2015, assembly GCF_002910315.2. Lineage (NCBI taxonomy): Eukaryota > Metazoa > Chordata > Actinopteri > Salmoniformes > Salmonidae > Salvelinus > Salvelinus sp. IW2-2015. The sequence goes on along the minus strand of NW_019943460.1, from coordinate 142,768 downwards.
ATTGATTTTACCTTCCCCAAATGGGAAGTCACGTCCCTTGCTTCGAAATACTCAGCCACCTCACAGGTGTAGGCTGTGCATTCTGATGGCCTCATGGCCGCCATCCCACTTCAGACACCAATGGCGCAATTGGCGGGGCAGGGAAGCCAATAAGTCTAACCCACTTGGTGGGAATGGTAATGTGGCTCATATAGCGAGGATCACGACAGTATTGATATTGGACGTCGGGGCAGGGAAGCGAACCTGCGTCGCTGGTGTGAAAGGCAAACACCCTACAAATTGCACCAATAGGGAAAATCCACTTTGTGGGAATTGTAATGTGGCTCATATAGCGAGGATCACGACAACATTGATATTGGATCAAAATGATGGGCTATGATAAACAGAATTGCTTGGTTAAACATGTTCCCCTCCTCTCTAAATAATTAAATAACTTAAAACAGCTGCCTAGGCTATAATTCAACTAACAAGCAACCATGATGATATGAAAAACAGTGGAGCAACACCTGTGACTACAAATMACATAGTGGGATACGTAGACTTCGTTTAAACAGGCAGTTCTGCTCTTTTGCCCAATTATTGTCGAAACCTCTGATCTAGATACAAAAATGTACCATGGTGCTACAATGGTACTTTCACGTATACCATGGTATAGTCTGAATCATGGAAATGTACCATGGTTTTAGCCTTGAAATATGATGGTACCGCCAAGCACCTAAATAATCCCATGGTATTTCATCATGTAGACAATAGATAATGGAAATACCATGGATTTAACCTGRATTATACATTCTACCATGGTAACGCACAACCATACTAGTACCATTGTGTTTTTTTCATTGTACTACTATGGTACATTTTTGTAAGRGCTGATTGGTCAAAAGATACAAAAATCCCTCCCAAGAAACATACTGCAGATTGGTGAAAAAAGATGCCTATGTATGTGATTATATGGACATGATTAACACCCTTAAGACAATGGACAATATTGATCGGGAGATGCTTATGGCTCGCTTTGATGTTGAATCYCTCTATACAAACATCRCCCASCAGGCAGGCCTAGAAACMATGGTAGCTCTGGCACWCTGTCTTAGTCAAKGACCCAGTGGTACACTCCCTAGCACTAACTGTATTGTTGAWRRTGCTGAGGTTATTCTGACTGAGAACTTTTTTCATGTTTGAAAATMAAATGTTCYTTCAACAAAAGGGAACTGCRGTGGGTAGTAAAATGGCYCTGAATTATGCCCATCTGTATGTGGGGTTGTTTGAGAATAATTGTTATTTTCAGCCCTAACAGTCCATTCTTGGGCTAAATCAAGCTCTGGAAACGCTTCATTGATGACACATCTCTTCTATTCTATGGCACAGCAGAGGAACTTCATCAATTCCACTCCATCAATACAAGCAGTGAGCATCTGAAATTCACACTCACCTTTCATGCAGATGTAACAAGTTTTCTGGACATTTTCACAAAGGGAGGGAGTGGCTTTAGCACGGACCTATACAGGAAGCCGACGGACAGGGATTCCCTGTTACGTGGAGATAMCTTCCACCCTACAGCCCTGAAAAAGAGTCTCCTATCAGCCAATACAGTTGCATATGCAGGATCTGTAGTACACAGAGTGACTATGACAAGCGTACTGTCTGGATGAGTGCTTCAGACAACGGGGTTGCCCAGAGTATTTGCTGCATGACGCACTGGACAGTTACAAAAATATGACCCAGGATGACAGCCTCACTCCCAAACCTCCCCACCCCCCCTGACCAACAAGTCCTTTGCTTTCTTCAATACTCCTCACTTGGCTAACAGTTCGACCACATAAACACTGGTACATCTTGAACACTGACCCACAACCTGCAAAGGTCTGATCTTCCACCGGTGCCAAGTAGCACCTTCCTYGACAATGTGCGGGATAGTAATTACAGATGTGGCCAATGTACCCACTACCCAGTGTAACTTTACGAACAAATGCACAACGTTCAATCACCCCATCGCTGGCAAGTGTTATACCCCTGAAAGGGGGAAATATAGAAATATATCACACAGATATGTAGCTTCGGTTTCAAGTCACTTGTAATGAGTGTTTCCATATAAAATCATCAACCATTTACATACACTACCGCTCAAAAGTTTTAGAACACCTACTCATTCAAGGGTTGTTTTTTTTAAACTATTTTCTACATTGTAGAATAATAGTGATGACATCAAAACTATGAAATAACACAAATGGAATCGTGTGGTAACCAAAAAACTGTTAAACAAATTTAAATATATTTTATATTTGAGATTCTTCAAATAGCCACCCTTTGCCTTGACAGCTTTGCACACTCTTGGCATTCTCTTAACCAACTTCACCTGGAATGCTTTTCCAACAGTCTTGAAGGAGTTCCCACATGTGCTGAGCACTTGTTGGCTGCTTTTCCTTCACTCTGCGGTCCGACTCATCCCAAACCATCTCAATTTGGTTGAGGTCGGGGGATTGTGGAGGCCAGGTCATCTGATTCAGCACTCCGTCACTCTCCTTCTTGGTAAAATAGCCCTTACACCGCCTGGAGGTGTGTTGGGTCATTGTCCTGTTGAAAAACAAATACATTCTCCTGAGTGGTGCAGTGGTCTAAGGCAAGCTGTGCAGTTAGAGATCCTGGTTGGAGTCCAGGCTTTGTCGCAGCCGGCCTCCAGGTGAGTCCAGGTGAATTGTCCTGTTGAAAAACAAATTACAGTCCCTAGGGTTGCAAAGGGTCAGAAACTTTCCGGTAAATTTCCATGGGAAGTTGAGGCCGGGAATTTAGCTTAAATTCATCAAAAGGTTAGGTAGCTTATAACAGTGAACCTTTTTTGTGGGATACACATAAGGCAATTCTAGGTCTTGTGGCATATTTTGGTTAAACTATCCCCAACTCAATGGAATTGCAACCCTCTGCATGCACAGTGCATTCTTCCATCACATGTGCAACGCACTCATCCATTACATGTACAGCTGATTCTCAAGATCTTGCACACTGATGAGATGCATTTCAGCCCACACTACTACACTGTCTGAGCCAAGTACTACATGCTTTCTGATGTACAATACTGGGTGGGGTGAATATATTTTATATGACATACATGCCTTTTTGTTAACTAATAAATAGTAGTCTACAGAAAAATGTGTTTTTAAATAATTTCTAACTTGTTAAAAATTTCTGATAGTTAGTTTTTGCTACCATGTGGGTTTTAGCTTGCTTGAGCCTGCTAACTACGGAGTGTTAATTCACCTGTTTCCATACATGTTTCATTTTAAAACATGTATCTTACAAAGGAGTTGTTTTAATCTAACTGCTTAACTATTTATCTGTACAGGGAATTGTATTTATTTWWTTTTTTWATAGTCTTTACAGGACAATGTCACAGGCACTATCTGATGTGTGGAGACTTCACTGCAGCTAATGTAGAAGGAAAAGCTGTGTACATTTGCAAATAATGTACCAAATCATATGTGAAGAATGCAACAAAGATGCAGAATCATCTGGCCAAGTACATAAAGTTCCCTCAGCACTCACAACAAGCAACCTCTGACAAAAGTCCCTCTTTTCGAGGTGAAAATTATGAATCGAGATGTGTATGCAACTGGTTCACCTCTGATGCTCACAGGCAATGTGTATTGGAAGAGATTTCTGAATGTTCTTCGCCCAGCATACACCCCTCCAACCAGACATGCTTTATCTACTKATTTGCTGGATGCAGAGTTCAACAGAGCTCAAGTGAAGGTCAAGCAAATCATAGAGAAAGCAGACTGTATTGCAATKATTTCTAATGGGTGGTCGAATGTTCGTGGMCAAGGAAAATTAACTACATAKTTMCCACCCCTCAACCAGTATTCTACAAGAGCACAGACACAAGGGACAACAGACACACATTGCAGATGAGCTGAATGCAGTAATCAATGAGCTTGGACCACAGAAGGTATTTGCACTGGTGACAGACAATGCTGCAAACATGATGGCTGATTGGTGTAAAGTGTAGACCTACCATCACATCACACCCATTGGCTGTGCTTCTCATGCATTGAATCTGCTCCTCAAGGACATCATGACACYGAAAACAATGAATTCCAAGGAAAGCCAAGGAAATGGTTGGGTATGTGAATGGTCATCAAAGTTATAGCAGCAATCTTCCTCACCAAGCAAAGTGAGAAGAATAAGAGCACCACATTGAAGCTGCCCTGGTGGTGTTGTCATCATGTTTGATAGTCTCCTGGAGGGGAAGGAGTCTCTAAGGGTTTTTTTTTTTTCCTTTCCTTTTTCTACAAAAAATGGCCACTATCCACAGTCTGCCGATATGGACAGCCCCATCAAGAGATCCTCCGGATGATGTATTTTGGGAGAGAGGGTAAGCAGCCTGAAACCTATAGCAGTAGCCATTGTACGGGATTGAGGAGACAATGCCATCCCTGTCTGCGATGTTCAGTCTCTGCTTGCAGATGTTAAGAGAAGAAATCCGTACTGCCCTGCCCCTTCACTTTGACTCCAAGCAGAGGAAACTGCAGTTCTGAAATACATCAAAAAGCGTGAAGACTTCTGCCTCGAGCCCAATACACGCCGCAGCGTACATGTTTGGACCCCATGTATGCTGGCAAAGACACATCCCGTGTCTGGTGCAGAATCAAACAAAGCCTATGGCTGTCATCACTACCGTGTCTCGCCACCTTGCCTGGATGAGGGCAAGGCTTGTTGGCAGTCTCGCGGAGGTACACTTCCAGGCAAGGGGCTTTGGGATGGAGATGCATATGGCGATTGTGCCAACATATCTCATCAGCCACCTGGTGAAGAGAATTTGTAGATCTGAGACTCTTTCCCCTGTTGCTCCATCATCCTCCAATCCACCAACATCAGCCGCCTCCAGAGCGCAACTGGTCCTTGTTTGGGAACAGCACACACCAAAGCAGGCAACAGCTGACCAATACAAGGGTTGAAAAAACTGGTGCCATCCAGAAGATTTGAGGCTTTTAGCCTGACAACGAGCCACCCTCAACAAGGGTTGGAAAGTGACAGTGAAGATGAGGCCTCAGAGTCTAATTTCAAGAGGTGACTTTGAGCAGTCCAGGGAGAAGACATGGAAGCCCCGAGAGGAAGACAAACCAAAGCTTAGTTTCTAGACTATCATTTTACAGATGTATGCTTGAAAACGTTTTGGGGATGCGATGGATCATTGGGATCATTCAATATTAAAAAGTATAAACTGTTTAGGCCATACATGACCATCATATGTTGGAGGAAATGGCGCGAGACTTGCAAGCCGACAAGAACACCATTCCAACCCGTGAAGCGACGGGGGTGCAGCATCATGTTGTGGGGGTGCTTTGAGCAGGAAGGACTGGTGCACTTCAAAACAAAATAGATACATCATGAGCACGGATTAATTATTGGATATATTGATAGCAACATCTCAAGACATCAGTCAGAAGTTAAAGCTTGGTCGCAAATGCGGTCTTCCAAGATGGCAAGTGACCCCAAGCATGACTCCCGAAGTTGTGGCAAAATGGCCTTAAGGACAACAAAAGTCAAAGGCCATCACATTAAGTATTGAGGGGCCATCCACAAAATCCTGACCTCAAGTCCCAGAAAATTTGTGGCAAGAACTGAAAAAGTGTGTGCGAGCAAGGAGCCTACAAACCTGACTCAGTTACAACACTCTGCCAGAGAATAGGCCAAATTTTCACCCAACTTATTGTGGGAAGCTTGTGGAAGGCACCCGAACCTTTGACTCAAGTAAACAATTTAAAGGCAATGCTACCAAATACTTAATTGAGTGTACTGTAAACTTCTGACCACTGGAATGTGAATGCAAAGAAATAAAAGCTGTAAGAAATCCATTCTCTCCACTATTATTCTGAACATTTCACATTCTTAAAATAAATGTATCCTACCGACCTAAGACAGGAATTTTTACTAGGATTAAATTCAGGAATTGTGAAAAAATGTATAAATAGTATTTGGGCTAAGGTAGTATGGTAAACGTCTGATTATCAAACTGTATATATTTTGGCTTTCATTATTTCCATTACCCATACCATTTCTCACCCTAATATGCAACTAATGGACAACAACTCTTAGGCTTCTATCTTCCAGGCTTTATACATCCTATATACATTTTACAGATACAGTATATGTTACAAGTATCTTTTGTTGTTAGTCCCGGTCCTTCAGCTCCGCTCAACCCCTCCCATCATCTGCTGGAACACCATCCAGTTTAGATTTTTCAAACAGTGCTGTGATTTTCACAAATGTCTGAAATCATTCTAATTCTCATAAGATTCTATATGATTGTAAATTAAAGAAACATTTTTCTAATAAGTATTATTATAAATTGCTTGATGACTAGGTACATTTTAAAATCAGCTGCATGTTTGACATACTCCACAAGTTCATATTTATGATATCATTTAACAAAGCATTTGTAGTTTTTTTTTTTATAGCCCCAAAAAATATATATTGTTCATTATCAATTAGTTATAATTTAGAGATTAACCATAATCTTGGTTGCAAATATTTGATCTCAGTCTTTTCTGCGCCGCATTAAAGCTGAAATGCAGCCAACTTTCCATAGCGTTAAAAAAAACATATTTTGCGAGATGATATCATTCAAATGACCAGAAAAGTGAGATTTGTATCTAATAATGGGAAAAAGGCTATTCTTTTAAAATGGCGGTAAAACATTCTTACTAATCTGCCTAGAAAACCAGTTTGGATTAAAGTATAACTTTTGTATATTCAAGCCTTTATTGAGAGGCCTAATGCTTTTAATATTAATAATTTCCCCCCCAAAAAATATTCATTACATGAAATAGGCCATAATTGTCTGCTTGCCGCTTCCAAATAATTACTGAATATGTTTGGCTCATATAATTTAAAAAACAAGTGCTAAGTTTAGGCAAGGCCAAAAGCAAATAGGTAAACCGGGATAGACTGAAGAGTTAGAACAGGTGTGCGGTGAGTTGATTGTTCCAAACTATTTTAGTGGTTGAGCCGGTAGAATAACCACCCTCACCTGGAGTAAGCAGTGACCCTGACATAAACCTACACATAAACAGCAAGCTCATGTGGGAGGTCCTTTGGCACAAATTGTCTCTGGAGACAATAGGCTAAGCCTACTAGTCAACTACGATCCAACACATTTCGCTTTATGCTGTCTTGGAAACCTATACTAGCTTGGTAGACTATTCAATTATATTGGACAAGTAGTTCTTGGCCAAGTTTTATTTAGATTTGTATTCCTACTTCTAAGCACTGTGTGCTTAGGTGCATTGGTTTCCCTGGCAAAGTCCCAAAGGGAACTGTGCACCCTAGCAAGCACTTAAGCTGCGCGCCATCATAAGCATTAAATCTTTCATGCATGACTTGCCACTTCACTGCTGGTCCCTACAGCTTGCTACAGATCATCATCCGTCAAAAAACCCCAGTGGCGCCACAGAATTGTATGAATGTAAATGGATGCTACGCGAGAAGTTAACGTTAAAAAAAAAGATTATAAAACGGCAGACTTTTGTGCAAATCGAGGTGCAATAGGGAGCGTCGATGAGAGAGCTCACACGAGGAGGCGGAGAGAGGAGAAGCGAGCGATATTCATGAACAAATGTTTAATCTAAATGTAGGACTGTTCCAGATAAGCGCACAAGCTACGTTGCGCACACACCTGTCTGTTTTTTCCCTTTCCCGGTAAAAAAACAATGTAGCTGAAAGAAATCAATGTTACCTCACTTTCAGAAAATGCAATAGTTCAGTGATTAAAATCCCGTTCGCACATCTTTGTTCATTAAAACACACACTAATTGTCTGCCAATATATTTACAGAATTATTTGCATAACTCATGAAAGATTGGCAGCGAGTAGAGATTGTGAACTGCTTCTGTTCATTCTTAAATTAAAGCAGCTTCAATAAATAATTAGAACCTCATAGGGATGGATAACAAGTAGCTCGCGCACAGTCATTTCAGACTGTTACCACTGCGTTCAACGGAGCAGGCTAAATGGACCTTGCTTTCTGACTTTAAAAGCATCTGCCTCAGACTGACAAGAGACTGACATTTCATCCAATATACAGCTTGAAATCGACGTCGCCTACACACTCTTCTCTCTCTATTTCGCAACAAACCGATGATGACAGTCATTTTCTGTGCAGCAAGAATGAAAATACTAATCGGTGTGTGTTCCCACTATCTGGGTTCCCTCGCCTTCCACCAAAAACATTGTTTTGTCCCAGTCCCAAAAGGGCAGTCGTGGAGCACCATGACCAGAAACACAAAAATGCTAACACAAACATCCATCTGTGTTGTCCCAGTAAAATCACTACTAATATACAGTATAAAACATTATCTTATGCCAATTATAAGGAAGATATAATGTAGAATCAGTACTGCGCGGAATCCAACAAACATGACCCTCTAACTTGGAGTCAGAAAAACACACTACAAGTAGAGTTGCAAGTCGTGCTGTATCCTGTGTTGGAACATTTGTCCTTTTCCCCTCCCTTTTTGCTTCCTCTAGTCGAGGATCATAAGTTCATCTGTTTGTAGACCCCCCCACCCCCCCCCAAAAAAAGCCCTCTTATTTCCTCTCTATATTTGAGGTCAAATGAATCATTAAATCCCTGTGAGTACTGGCACTCTCTCTTCCAGGGTTATTCGTCACTTCTGCTTCTTTGCCGTCCACTTTACACCCTCCTTTTCCTATCACATTTCCACTGGTTCATCACATCGCAATAGGAAAAACACTGCAAATGTCATCCGCTTCCGATTCGCACCGCTTGGAGAGCCAAATGACTCCAAATTGACAACAAAAACGATGGGCCATAAGGCCCCATGTTTCTGAAAGACCCGGGCTTGTTCCAAACACATCGTATGGCCGCCTTGCTTTCTTTCTTTCACTCCCTCCAAACTCTTTTTTCTCTCAGCCTTTTCGGTGCATATAGCTGTAAATTGCACTTTAACTCCTAACATGTGACGCACAAATGCAGTGAGGAGAAAGAGGAGAAGCCAGGGCCCATCTCATGTGAGCATTAGGCGACAGACATGCCCACAGCAATCTGTATTCACGCCCTCCAGACCAAAACAGCGCTAACGCTCACTCGTCTCTCTCTCCCAACGCTTGATAAGCGCCCCACCTTCCAAGGCTCATTTACCTCGAAATTACCGATGCTTTAAGTCAGCCTTGTTGTCCTCTGCTCCTCGTCTCTTTATTAATGTTATACGCATTGTACTGCCTCAAAATTATTTAGCCTGGCTTTCGCCTATTGCAGCCTGCCTAATGCCATAAACCCGTGCCACAAAACCATTGGGCCTCCAAGCTAAAGCTCAGATCGCATCAATAGGAAACACAACCAAGAATCCTTCGGGATGTTTTTGCACAATACTGCTACAGCCCTGAAACGTTTGCTGATGTTTAATTGTTCATTTTGATCATTTCTCCCTGTTTCCATTCCCAACTCGCACATTGTGTTTCTGTGGATACCTAATGCGTGTTTCGCTGCCGTATCTGTGATGTGTGTCTATTCCCTTCGTTGGATGAATGCTAACGCGCTATCTCTCCTCTGGTG
>NW_019943460.1:109252-133172 GCF_002910315.2 Salvelinus sp. IW2-2015 | reverse complement strand
TTTGCGGCTGCACTTCATGTCTTAAGTAATGATCGACTGTCGTTTCTCTTTGCTTATTTGAGCTGTTCTTGCCATAATACGGACTTGGTATTTTACCAAATAGATATCTTCTGTATACCACCCCCACCTTGTCACAACACAACTGATTGGTTCAAACYTATTAGGAAGGATAGAAATTCAACAAATTAACTTTTAACAASGCACACCTGTTAATTTAAATGCATTCCAGGTGACTACCTCATGAAGCTGGRTGAGAGAATGCCAAGAGTGTGCAAAGCTGTCATCAAGGCAAAGGGTGCCTACTTTGAAGAATCTCAAATATAAAATATTTTTTGGGTTACACTTTGGTTACACTTTTTTGGTTACTACATGATTCCGTATGTCTTATTTTCATAGTTTTGATGTCTTCACTATTATTCTACAATGTAGAAAATGTATAAAAACCATTTTTTCCTTTGTCATTATGGGTTATTGTGTATAGATTGATGAGGGAAAAAACAAATACATTTTAGAATAAGGCTGTAATGTAACAAAATGTGGAAAAAGTCAAGGGGTCTGAATATTTTCAGAATGCACTGTATATATTTAATTTRCTTTAACTACTACAGTGCCCATCTCATTAATATCTAATTATTGGAGGTATACAAGTTGTTTTTGAAATGGGCCACTGTATCTATGGCCACCGCACGTCCTGRGCGTAATGGTCATATTGGCGGGTATTTCAAGTTTCCAACATGTTTTTTACTGTTGCCTAAAAAAGGTTCTGGATAGAACCAAAAAGGGTTCTATGCTTGCTTRGTATATGGCACCCCTAAAGGTTCTATATATACTAAACAAAAATATCAATGCAACATGTAAAGGGTTGGTCCAATGTTTCATGAGCTGAAATAAATTATGCCAGAAATGTTCCATACACAAAGCCTATTTCTCTCAAATTTTGTGCACAATTTTGTTTACATCCCTGTTAGTGAGCATTCTTCTTTGCCAAGATCCACCTGACCGGGTGGCATATTACACAGGTTCACCTTGTGCTGGGGACAATAAAAGGCAACTCTAAAATGTGCAGTTTTGTCTCACAACACAATGCCACAGATGTCTCAAGTTTTGAGGGAGCATGCAATTGGAATGCTGACTGCAGGAATGTCCACCAGAGCTGTTGCCAGAGAATTGAATGTCATTTCTCTACCATAAGCTGCCTCCAACTTCGTTTTAGAGAATTTGGCATTATGTCCAACTTGCCTCACAACCGCAGACCACGTTTAACCATGCCAGCCCAGGACCTCCACATCCGGCTTCCACCTGCAGGATCATCTGAGACCAGCCACCCGGACAGCTGATGAAACCGAGGAGTATTTCTGTCTGTAATAAAGCCCTTTCATGGGTAAAAACTCATTCTGATTGGCTGCGCCTGGCTCCCAGTGGGCTGTGCCCCTGCTCAGTCATGTGAGATCCATACATTAAGGCCTAATGAATTGATTTCAATTGACTGATTTCCTTATATGAACTGTAACTCAGTAAAATCATTGAAATTGTTGCATGTGACGTTTATAGTTTTGTTCAGTATAGAAACGAAATTGGTTCCATATAAAAGCCTATATGGAACACAAGGGTTCTATATGGAACCAATTTTGGTTCAGTGAAGAAGAACCCAATGGGGGTCTGATCAAAAGACTACAAAAGGGTTCTACACAGAACCTTTTAGGGTTGCCATATATGAAGCAACCAATAGAACACTTTTGGTTCTATCCAGAACCTTTTATTCTGAGTGTAGGTTTTAACTCGGCCCGATCATATATATATATATATATATATATATATATAATCCTTATGTAACTATATGTACCTCTGTGATTAATTATGATTGACTATGCGCAAAAGTGAATTGAACTGTCTTTTTTAAATAAATGTATAATGTTGAGCCAAATATCTAGCCTGGGAGTTCAATTCAGGGTTGATGTCGCTGAAGGATGGGTGGATTTGCAGTGAACTATTATCTGAGACCTTTTCAACGTTTATCCTCTAAAGCACAATCTGTTCATTTATGTGCAAATATTATGATACCTTTGGGTTCCCTCAGAAGTTAGTCATAAAYTATGTTTTGTACTGTAAATTATGTACAGGGTGTGTAGGCAGGAGGCTAGAACTCCTTATTACTGGGTGGGCGATGGTACTGCGTGTCTGAGCAGGCTATGCAATTAATTAAGCCATCCAAAGTATGCACAGCCAGTGCGTGAGTGCAACCTATATCACACATGAAAAGGCTCCCTTGTGAAAGAGATCTTGGTCTCACTGGGACTCCCAAATTAATGAATAAATGGACCGTCGCCAATTTGCTTCTTTTTTTTTTTTATCTATGGATTTCCAGCCTACCTCTGCGTAAAGTGGCACAGCACTATACCACGACAAATGACTAGCATCAGTGTATTCACAACAGTCATCGACGAGCAGTGCGCGCTCCGACTGCGCTGAAGCGTTTTCATTGGGTAGCAGCCCAGTGAACTTGTGCGGAGAGATAGAGAGACSGAGAGAGAAGGAACCTGCGGGGCCCATTTAACACCAGTAGAGTGCACTCCGCTCCACYCGCMCTGGGTCACTTCTCGAGGAAGCAACGGGCTGGTTTCTCCGAAACATTTTAAAGGATCGGTGTCCGTTTGAAGGACAACAGCMAATCTCCTCTCATGCCWGTGCGTGTTTAACGTTGGYAGGGAACACATCTCCGCTGTTTCGTTTCGTTTTAACYATTGAACACTGCAGTGTACAGTCRGACGTTTCACTTGGATTTTAGGAGTGCAAGCGCGGTGTGCGCTCATTCCCCTAACCATGGAATTATGGATAAAGTTGATGGTGTTGTACGGTTTCTGTTTAGGGGCAAGTGCTGAGAATGACGGCAGGTAAGTGCACACATCTACACATCTTGTTCAAAAGACTACATTTTTGTGTACATTTTTTTCTCTCCATTCTATCAATTATGTTGTTTTTAGAATTGTTCAAATTGCGTTGGTGATTGTGGAATGTGGAGAAGGTGTTGCTCTCYTAAACTCTGAGCGAGTTTCTAAAGAGGGTTAATGTGACCACGGAGATGCTATTCATTCCTAATGCTATGAACGCGACTTCCACATAGTGAGCGWATGAGTTTGCAATGCATAGACTGAAACGTTGCTGATGTGCTGAAATGATTCGGGCTGTAGTCGCACTCGACGTACAGTGGAAGGAATAGACCTATACCAGTATAATCTATTTTCTTCTCCCTTATTTTCATAAAAAATAACATCATTCTTTATCTCGAATGAATGGTGTACTTTTTTATATATAAAAAAAGAACATTAATAAATGTTTGTAATGTTTTTGCTGTTGCTTTTTGTTTGGCATTTTTTATGCGGATCTACTAGGTCTATGTTAGTACGTAGGCCGAATACCACAGAGTTTCTTCACCATCTTTGGTAATACACAGTGTTTCTGTGTTTAGGCCTACATTTAKCAAACCCGAGTAGCCAGCAGCCTACTTTCTTGGTCAAAGTCAGTTGCTTGGATTTCCCTCTCAATGAGCTGATAACACGGTGACAGCACCTACCTTGCCGGGTGGTTCATGTCCAAACACGAATCCGGTGAAGTATTTGGAAAGGAGAAAAGTGCCCAATCTAAAGAATGTTCCTGAGATTGAAATCTACATCTACTTTATCTGGTGCAGCTGTCATTTTTTCTCTCMCTCCATAAAATGAATGTTATACAGCTCTTAATAAGCAGTAATAAAAACATCATACTCACGAATTCCATTTTAGGTCATTGTATATAAAATMACCTATATACTTTMTTCTACCTATATACACAGTAAGCCCTCTGGTATTCCAGATATGTATTCCTTCAGGATACCTTTTCAAGATTGTTTATTAATAAGGCAGGTTCACTTTCACTGGACTGGCTCCAATGCACTTGCCTTGCAGTATTCATCATCATAAAGGCTGTTTCCTTTGGGAGAGTGATACAGTAGACTGAGGAACTGAAGGCTAGGTTGCATCCTATATGGCACCCTAGTCCCTGTGGAGTTCCCAATGGGCCCTGGTCGAATGTAGTGCATTATATAGGGAATAGTGTGGCATTTCGGATTGGATCCTCAATCTGAGTGCTGGTCCTATGGTGCATTGAAGACAACCTTTATTCTGTATCTCCATAGGATAGAGTTTCAGGTCTCACACTATAATTGGYTTAGACTCWGTACAAATAGCAATAGAGTGAGACAAATAGAGTTGGAGAGTATTTCTAAGACATGATATTACTGCAATAGTGAACGCAGTCAAGCATTTTAATTTGGTTTTGCACCCCCATTTATTCGATGTCAGACAGACTAGAGCCCTTAGCACAATCCATACCCACTGATATCTTACACAAATAAGGTTTCAGAGACAATAGAAATTTCTTAGGATTGATAGCGGTGAACTTTCCTACCTGTCTCGTTAAACACGGGTTGGGTGTGTGTGTGTGAAGTGGAGAGTGTGTGATGGATTGATGTGTTTGTGGATGTTTACTCCAGGTTCTTGGTCACAGTGTCTAATGTTAGGTAATGTTATGTGTTGTGACAGGGCCACGGTCCCATCTGGTGAGTGTGTTGATATATGCCCTTCCCTGCCCAACCCATAATGATCATTTACATTTAACGAGCAGCATACGTAATTAGCTCACCCTCTGATGGAGCGCCGCTAGTCACGCGGGTCATTATTGGCCTATTTCCCCGTTATAAACCTGGCCTGCTGACTTCAATCTAAATTCATAGGGAGAGGGTCCCGTGAGAACGCTGTGGAGGAAAGTCATTTATTATCTGAACTAGCTGTTTGGAGGAGAGAGCTAATGGTTAAACTAGCAACTGAGGGGCCGTCACCGCTCACTGGCCAGCCACAGCAAGGTCCTTTTGTCCTATGGTAAATTGGCTCAAAACAGCCTGATTAATTACAGATTAACGCTACCTGTAATTCCTTGTTGAGGGGTTTTCATTACTCATCAACATTGTTGTCATAATGTTTAGTCCGAGGATGAAAAATGGCGCTAGGCTAATCTTGTTGTGATGTGTATTAAGTGATTCTGAATTGTAATCAGGAAATGGGCTAGCTGAGTAAGGTCACAACACCTTGCCTCGATGAAAGACTACACATCAGATAACTTTTTAAGGACTAGTTCACTTTTTTTAAAGCCACAATCCTGAGTTTGTATGTCAGACCATTAATCACCCATTGAACAGCTTGGATGAGATATCTTATCCTAGTTGGGAAAAAAATCCAGATTCCCCTTTAAATAGCCACTACTCATGGAGGCTATCGCTCTATGATGATGTCGCTACATTGCTTTGCTCCAGACACAGCCAATACATTCCAATCCTCCTCTCTCCAAGTTACTGCTCCAAACCATGTCCTCACTCTCCTCCAAACATCCCTAGTATATTCTAACAACATTAGACCCTCAAAAATAGACAGACATATGTTAGCCTCCAGGGTTGATGTTAAAAAACTTGAATAAGTGTATACAGAGAAAGCAAGCCTTTTCCTGGAAATTGGTCGAAGTAATTCAGCAGGACTAGTGAAAAAGGCTACTTGTCAACCGGTGCTTATAGAAGTGTGTGTACTAGTCGTTTTCAGAATAAAAGCGAGCCACTTTCATGAACATTTATGAAGCGATGCTCTCTTTAACATGAGGTTGCTACTTGTCCTCAGGTATTTAGATTAAATATGTATGCAAAGGTTGTGTGTGTGTGTGTGTGTGTGTGTGTGTGTGTGTGTGTGTGTGTGTGTGTGTGTGTGTGTGTGTGTGTGTGTGTTGTGTGTGTGTGTGTGTGTGTGTGTGTGTGTGTGTGGTGTGTGGTGTGTTCACTGTCAAGCAACATTGCAGCCCAAGATGGATTGTTATTATTACTCTCATCATTCTGAGGGACACTTTTAAGACACAGATTATTATCATGCAATATAATATGTCTCTTAGTTCCACTTCAGTGTCGGGTGCTGCTATATGAGCAATATGTCATCCTATTCATTGTCAAACAGCAGAGATTGGCCTATCCCCCCCCCCCCCCCCACACACACACACACACACACACCACACACACACACACACACACACACACACACACAACACACACAGACAGACAGACACACACACGCTGGGCTAAATGATGGACTAACATGGCTCCTTTCCCCCAGCGTCTGTTGTGAAGACCCTGTCTAGTGTTTGTTTTCCTGACAAGGCACCAAAGGAATGTTCAAACGTGATAATTCTGTGCTTCAGTTCCTTCACAGCTTACTGCAATCAAATCAAATCAAGTTTATTTTAATAGCCCTTCGTACATCAGCTAATATCTCGAAGTGCTGTACAGACACCCAGCCTAAAACCCCAAACAGCAAGCAATGCAGGTGTAGAAGACGTTCTCTGCAATGAAGTATTATTCATCCAGAGAAGTCAGACATAGACATGGATAAAAAGTATAAAGACATACATCTATCTGATCTGCCGTCAACGCAATTATTCTACAACGCCCCGTGTTCAGAATGATTACAGTAATAACACAATATGAATTTTACATAGAGAATTTGATGGACATCACTCCAACATACCAGTAGTGTATAACTGACCTAGTCATAATTCAGTTCTACTTTGATAAATCGTGTTATAACAGCATGGTTGCGCATGATTCTGCTGTGTTCCAACAGCCAGGCTGCATGCTCATTAATGCAGATGGAGGAGAGAAAGAGATGCGAGGGAGAGCGTGTATGAGATGGAGGGAGAGACTGGTATAGATGAGGAGAGCATGTAGAGATGAGGAGAGAGTGGTAGAGATGGAGGGAAGAGAAGAGATGGAGGGAGAGAGTGGAGAGATGGAGGGAGAGGTAGATAGATGAGGGAGAGGATGGTAGAGATGAGAGGGAAGAGAGTGGTTATAGATGAGGAGGAGAGAAAGAGATGGATGGGAGAGAGTGGTATAGATGGAGGGAGAAAAGAGATGGAGGAGAGAGTGGTAATAGATGGAGGGAGAGAAAAGAGATGTAGGGAGAGAGTGTATAGATGAGGGAGAGGTGAGAGATGGAGGGAGAAGAGTGGTAGAGATGAGGAGAGATGGTATAGATGGAGGGAGAGAGTGGTATAGATGGGGGGAGAGCGTGGTAGAGATGGAGGGACAGAGTGTATAGATGGAGGAGAGAAAGAGATGGAGGAGAGAGAGTGGTAATAGATGAGGGAGAGGTGGTAGAGATGGAGGAGAGAGTGGTAGAGATGGAGATAGAGATGGAGGGAGAGAGTGTATAGATGGAGGAGAGAGTGTATAGATGGAGGGAGAGAGTGGTAGAGATGGAGGGAGAGAAAGAGATGGAGGAGAGAGCGTGGTAGAGATGGAGGGAGAGTGTGTAAGAGATGGAGGAGAGAGTGGTATAGATGGAGAGAAGAGAGTGGTATAGATGGAGGAGAGATGGTAGAGATGGAGGAGAGAAAGAGATGGAGGGAGAGCGTGGTAGAGATGGAGGAGAGACTGTATAGAGGGAGGAGAGAAAGAGATGGAGGAGAGAGAGTGGTATAATGAGGATAGCGTGGTAGAGATGGAGGGAGAGAAAGAGATGGAGGGAGACGTGGTAGAGATGGAGGGAAGACTGGTATAGATGGGAAGGGGAGAGAAAGAGATGGAGGGAGACGTGTAGAGATGGAGGGAGAGACTGGGTATAGATGGAGGGAGAGAAAGAGATGGAGGGAGAGCGTGGTAGAGATGGAGGGAGAGACTGGTATAGATGGAGGGAGAGAAAGAGATGGAGGAGAGAGTGTAAAGATGGAAGGGAGAGCGTGGTAGAGATGAGGGAGAGAGTGGTAGAGATGGAAGGAGAGAGGGAAAGAGATGGAGGAGAGAGTGTAAGATGGAGGGAAAGAGATGGTGGGAGAGAGAGAGATGGAGGGAGGGAGAGAGTGATAGAGATGAGGGAATGAGAGTGAGAGAGGAGGAGAGTGGTAGAGATGGTAGTGGAGAGAGTGGTATAGAGAGGTGGAGAATGGATGAAGAGTGGTAGAGATGGAGGAAGAGTGGTAGAGAGTGGAGAGAGTGTAGAGAGGGTAGAGATGGAGGGAGAGATGGTAGATGATGGGAGGGAGAGAGTGGTGAGATGAGGAGGAGTGGTAGAGATGAAAGAGAGAGAAACAGTGACAGAGAGCGCCTTCTCTCTCTCTCCCTCCCACCTCACCTCCTGTTCCACTGGCATGGCATCACACGTCTCTTTATGAGTGCCGCTCAAAGTTCATTTGCATCATCGCCTGTTCTTTGCATTGCCGCCCTGCCTGCCCGCCGCACAGGGTCGACTACACTGCCACTTTTTTTGTTGCTAAAAACGCTTCAGGCAAACCAATTATCATCCTCCCACTCAGTTGGCGAGGCTATGCCCGCAATATCATATCACTTTAGGCCCTATTAGTTTTACGCGGGTGGATAAAAATTACCCCTAATAATAACAGCCAAGGAGTATGTTTAAATTAGTAATACGATGATGGACCAATTTGCACAACTCTTCCTCCTCGCTATTATGTTGTTCATCAGCTATTTTAATGATGTTTTTCACCCTTTGATCACATTCAATATTGATAGTTTTTAGCAAGGCATGCTATTAGCTATCAGCAGAGGGTTTATGTGTTTTCAGTGCAAGCTGTGCAATGGGACGATATCCCGTTATCTGACCAGGTGCTCATGGTGTTGTGTGTGTGTGTGTGTGTGTGTGTGTGTGTGTGGTGTGTGTTGTGTGTGGTGTGTGTGTGTGTGTGTGTGTGTGGTGTGTGTGTGTGTGTGTGTGTTGTGTTGTGTGTGTTGTGTGTGTGTTGTGTTGGTGGTAGGGGTACCTGTTGCTCCATCTGTCATGGTCCTCTGTGGTGGTGTCGCGGAACTCTTGGCCACCAATTCACAATCATGTCTGGCAATCAATTCCAGAGTCCTCTCCTCTGCTTCTTTATCTTCTCCTCCCTTCTCCTCTTCTCTTCTCTCCTCCTCTCCCTATTTCTCTCCTTAACATTCCCAAATGTGTCTCCTATCGGATTGTGCTCAGGGCTCCTGATTCTCTCTCTCTCTTTCTCTCTCTCTCTCCTTGCCAGCCATGCTGCGTACAAACATTTTCCCTGTTCCTGCCATTTCCACTTAGCATCTTCCATCAGATTTTCTCTCCAGTGAAGTGATTGGCACAGGGGCAGACATTAGCATTTCCAGAGTTTTGGCAATGGAGGCTAACTGGATGGGCTAGCAGGAGGGTAGGACGTGTCCCGCATGCACAACMRCGTCAAWCTCAGTCTCCYCAGCCCTCAATGCTGAGGCACGATAGAGCAAGGCAAGACGCCCCTTATGCCAAGTGGTTTTTCAAGACACCTTTGGCTCCTTCGGTTCGATAACAAGCATCAGAACCTTGATCTCTCTGTCGTTACAAAACGTTCAGATAGAAATTARTTGTCTAGAATGGAGATGATTCTGTGTCATGTAGAATTTAGAATTATGTCAGCTCTGTTCATTCTATTTYTACTGTCTCTGATTCATTTCGCTAACGTCACAGAACACCATGCTCTGATAGTTGTCCCCATCCGAGGCATCCTTAAATGGGCTTAATCTTTCTCTATTTCCTGTTAAAAATATGTTGTGCTGTGCTTCCGCTACAGATAAATAAGTAATCCTACTCTACTCTGCCAAGAAGCTATTTCTCTGAAATAGAACAGAACGTAACGTCAGTTCACAGAAACATAATTTAGGCTGGTTTCATACAAGAACTGTCATAAGGTATTTGCCCATTGCCAGGAAGAAAACGCACTAGCCTCATGTTCTTTCCATTTCTGAAGATGGCATTATCATTCCCCACTTTCTTTAATAGCAAATGACATTCTGACATTCTGCTTCTGATAATGTTTCATTTGGACGTTGGCACACAGACAGTCGATGCTCATGACGCCTCTACGTCCTTTGGTATTAGCACTCAGAGCAGGGGCTTGTTCAACTGTGACGTTCAGATAGAACTGTGTTGTGCAGAGCAGATAGGACTGTCTGTCATGCCATTGTGTCAGATCTATTCATTTATTTCTATCTGCGATGTTCAGAACATTTCACATCACTGAATACACCCCAGTCTGAAGATGGGGGATACATTATGAACGTCACAATGATAACTCACCGCAGTCTAATCTCTAACACACATGCACACGCGTGCACACACACACACACACACACACACACACACACACACACACAACACACACACACACACACACACACACACACACACACACACACACACACACACACACACACACACACACACACACACACACACACACACACACACACACACACACCTTCATTCTGAGCTATGGGAGTCTCTGCCTGGCCCCACAGATTAAAGTGTCAGTGATACCGATGTGGAGAGAAGCTTTCGTATTAGTTACATTGGGTCCTGTTCTTCTGTAGTTTCACCCGTAAGGATTCAGCTCTGACATCACACAACCAACATGCTCCCCTGTGCAATAAATGCCAACATGCTGATTGGAAATGTCCTGTGTTTTGTGTGCCAGCTCGCTCACAGATAAGTTTGTTTACTTTCCTTAACACATTCTGAGGGACATGGGAGTAGCTTAGCATTTGGAAAACAAGTAACATTTAATTATGTGCTGGGTAAAGAATGACAAACATATATTCAGTCTGTCAGTCAGTGCCTTGGCTTTGTTTGAATGAGACTCTCTCTCTCTCTCTCTCTCTCTCTCTCTCTCTCTCTTCTTCTTCTCTCTGTCTCTGTCTCTGTCTCTC
Organism: Salvelinus sp. IW2-2015; assembly: GCF_002910315.2. Classification (NCBI taxonomy): domain Eukaryota; kingdom Metazoa; phylum Chordata; class Actinopteri; order Salmoniformes; family Salmonidae; genus Salvelinus; species Salvelinus sp. IW2-2015. The sequence goes on along the minus strand of NW_019943460.1, from coordinate 122,392 downwards.
TGTCTCTGTCTCTGTCTCTGTCTCCTGGCATGGTGGGCAAGAACCAACAGACATGCTGGCTTTTAAATTCGTCCATTTTAATTGGCTGTGAACTGATAGAGCTGTCTCCTGACAGGTGGCCTCGGCAGATGGCCTCGTCCAATGGGCTGTGTCGCTACGGCGCCCGCATCGACTGCGCTGGGGATGGACCAGGCTCTCCTGGGCCACTGCCAACGTGAGTAGTGCCAACTCTACGTGCCCGCTGCAGGGTTACCGGGGCAACCAGGGTTTCCAATGGGGTTGCCGTGGGTTACCAGGGTGTAGCTGCTGGATTAACACAATTAGGATGTAGAAAGAGATAAACCCAGTGTAGAATCAATCAATGTATTATAAAGCCCTTTTTACATCAGCCGATGTCACAAGTGCTATACAGAAGACATATAGTAACTAAGGGCTCTGAAACACACACTCTACCAACGAGCACACGGCACACACACTTGTTCATAGGCACATACGTGGACGTACACACACACAAAGTGAAAAATACACTTGACATTTCCACTGCTGCTGTTGAGTTTTCCGTGTTGGGGGAAAGATATTCTAGCCGAGAATAGGTCTAGTGAGCAGATTCCCATTATAGCTTGTAGCCATGTAAACAGATAATTGTAAATGATTGCTGTGAATGAATATTTAGTAAATGTCATGTATATGTAAATGCAGGTGTGCAGGGAATCATTTTGGTGACATGTTGAGTAAATCCAGTCATGGATTCAGAGGATGCTCCTACTGTACTGTAAATATACCTCGTTTTGCTAGAATGAGCCTACTGTAGCTCAATATACCTCGTTTTACTAGAATCAGCCTACTGTAGCCCAATATACCTCGTTTTACTAGAATGAGCCTACTGTAGCCTCAATATACCTCGTTTTACTAGAATCAGCCTACTGTAGCCCAATATACCTTGTTTTACTAGAATGAGCCTACTGTAGCTCAATATACCTCGTTTTACTAGAATCAGCCTACTGAGCCTCAATATACCTCGTTTTACTAGAATCGCCTACTGTACCTCAATATACCTGTTTTACTAGAATCAGCCTACTGTAGCCTCAATATACTTGTTTTACTAGAATGAGCCTACTGTAGCCTCAATATACTCGTTTTACTTAGAATCAGCCTACTGTACTCAATATACCTTGTTTTACTAGAATCAGTCTACTGTAGCCTCAATATCCTTGTTTTACTAGATCAGCCTACTGTAGCCTCAATATACCCGTTTTACTAGAATCAGCCTACAGTAGCCTCATATACCTTGTTTTACTAGAATCAGCCTACAGTAGCCTCAATATACCTTATTTTGCTAGAATGAGCCATCTGTAGCCTCAATATACCTCGTTTTACTAGAATCAGCCTACAGTAGCCTCAATATACCTTGTTTTGCTAGAATGAGCCTACTGTAGCCTCAATATACCTCGTTTTACTAGAATCAGCCTACAGTAGCCTCAATATACCTTGTTTTGCTAGAATGAGCCTACAGTAGCCTCAATATACCTCGTTTTACTAGAATCAGCCTACAGTAGCCTCAATATACCTTGTTTACTAGAATGAGCTACTGTAGCCTCAATATACCTAATTGTTCATAGAATGAACACATTTTGTGCAACAGTATTACATTATACCACCGTCTGATATTATATTGACCCTTAATAAAATATCTAGCCCTATGGACAAATATTGACTCTTATGGAAACAGAGAAGTATTGGCTGCTGCCATACTGTGTAATTATATCCTGCAGAGATGTGTGAATGATATTAATAGGGAGCTCTGAAAGTGTCGAGCAGCCTGACAAATGGGAGATCCACTGCATGGCTTGCTGCACACATGATGGTACAGCTGTTGCTTCGGCTGCGGAAGTGTGATGGGTGACACAACGGGCGTACTTACGCACAACATGTAGAGAGTAGACAGAGAGAGGCTGGGCTGCATGTTGGCTCCGTCTCTGTCAGTCTACTAACCTAGAAGCCTGGGGGTGGGGGGATGGGTTATAATGCTTCATGTCATCGTTATAATACTTCACATGACCTTCATAACCTTTCACCTCATATGCATTTTGTTTAACTGTTTTGTTGTTGTTGTTGTTTTGCTAATCACTTGTCATGACTCATGCTATAATCATGCTAGATATTTTTGGTGTTTGTTCATGTTGTCGTTTTTAGACTAAACTAAAATGTCACACTGCTGGTCCCTGTCCAAAGGTATTTACTTCACGTTGAGCTCTATTTTTTCCGTTTGGCACTGGGCCTTCCATTGGAAGCCCTGTTATGGTAGCCTGGTTCCCAGATCTGTTTGTGTTGTCTTACAATGACCAGAGAAGCTATCAAGACAGTACATACTGACSTGGGACCAGGCTACTGTAATGGTGGCCCGCTTATTGCCCTTTCGTTCTCCCCTAGGCGAGGGTGTTGAGCTCAATAACCTTCACTTGGTTTAGGTCTGGCATCAGGCCCTCCTTTCAGATGCTCTGTTAAGGCGGTCGACCTCGTTCCCTTCCCTTCTCCCCTAGGTGAGAGTGTTAGTGTTGAGTTGAGTAACCTTAGTGCCTGTAGGCCCACTTATCGTGTCAGATTAACATTCTGCCTCGCCGCCAGCTGACTCTCCTCTCCTCTTTATCCCTCGCTCCTCATTTGAGGTGAAAAGAAAAACAGAATATGGTAATTGCATTCTCACATAGATCCTAGCTTGAGAAAAACAAGTTATGGTAATGACATAGCGACTCAGACTTAGAAGCCGACCCAAGAGGGCGGAGGGAACTCAAGAGACTAAGCTCAAGACAAAGTGGCAGAATGGGATGCTTTTGTGGTTGCTATTATTTGTGACAGCCAATGCACCAACATGTTGCTAGGCTAGTTAGCTAAGAGCTCTGCTGTCGTGTTGGCAGGAATACCTGTATCAATAAGTGTTGCTTCCTGGTCATTTTGGGCTTGGCTCAGGTCCTCCCAGCTGTCCATGTTGGATCAACCAGGAAGAGGAAGTTAGCTCAGTTTCTAGAGTAGACAGAATATAACATCATTGATCAGACCAAATATTTGTTTTATTCTGTTTGGGTTTAGCTCCATCCTCTGCATTGATTTGAAATGAATTGACAGGTGAAAACAATATGGCGGAATCAAGCCCATCATAAGGCTGTCTTTCACCTGGTCAGTTCTCTCAGATCAGTGCAATGAAGGAGAAGACAGGAGGCAAGGAGAGGACAGAGTTTCTAGACAATTGAGTAATAGACAAGATCTACAGTGACAGGGATTAGTAGAGTAAGTCGTGTTTCCGCTTGACGTGATTGACATGTTAAAGTCCTTTGGGTGAGTAGATACTTTGACAGGACCTTGTTTCTGTTCATTAAACAGAGTGTGTTATCTGGCTGTTTTCTCTTAACACTGTTCCAAAGTACCCATCAGGAGTCTCACACATTCCATGTCAAGTACGAGAAAACGTCGCCTTCACCTCGGAGAGTCGTCCCCCTCTCGGCAAAAGCTACTTTTACCCACCACCTGTTTTTGAAGGAAACCGTATCGTTTTCCCGCCAGCCATCCGTCTCAGACTTGTGATAAATCAATGCCATAGGAGAAAAACCAGAGTGTTCGCTCACGCCTTCAAATGCCCCACCGAGCGTACCACACGAGTCCAATCACTCGAGACCTCAATCAGTACTCCATCATGCCGCCGCAGGGCTGATTTAAACTTCGGAGACGGAGGGAGGCCAGTTGTCATGGATTACAGATTACACCACTGCAGTTTTGGGGCCCGGAGATTAGATTGGCGGTGCTATCGGGTTCTGGCTGTCTCCAGCCCTCAAGAGTTCAGTGATCGGTCGGGTGACTGCTCACAAAGAATGGAGAACTGGAATGGGTCTGCCCCGAATTAAAGCTCCCTGTCCCCAGAACTGAGAGAGAGAGGGAAGGAAGATGGGAGAGGGAGTGAGTGGAGATGGAGATGGTGGAGAGAGGAGAGAAAGAAGAAAGAGAGAGAGGGACAGAAGAGAGAACCGAGAGGAAGAGAGAGAAAGCGAGATATTTATTATAGGCCAAGCATTTCCATTGGTACTACACTGACATGTCATGCGATTGGGTGGTTTAAATCACAGGCAGCGTTACTTTACTTTATCCAAGTGCCCATAAACAGAGATGCATTTGCCGTGCTAAGCATTTGCAGTATATCTCAATGATTACATACACATCAGAATGTCCTCAGTTTTAACTCACAGTCAGGATGAAATAGACCACTGGCAAATCAACAAGTTTTTCTTAGTCCTCACGTCCTAGTCGTTTAGTCATAACAAGCTCTCGGATTAGACTAAAATGATAGCAAAGAGCTGCAATTAATCAAACCAACACTAAACAAATGACACAGATGGACTGTGATTTTTTAATGAATTTAATCAAATATCTAGAAGCCTCCTCAGTTGCATCCTATTACATCTCTCTCTCTCTTTCTCTTCTCCTTTCTCTCTCTCGCTCTCCCTCCAAATAGAAAGTCCCAAATTAACTCTCTCTTACCGGTCTATTGCTTTGATCCCGGATTTCTTAAAGAATCCAAGGGATACGGATCTTCAGTGCAGTTTTCCCGAGACTGTTTAGGTCGTTTCCCTCTCGAAGTACAAAGTAGCTTGGATTAGGAGAGGACCTTTAATTGGTAATGGAAGCCAATGAGTGAGTGACAAAATGTGTAAACTGATACAGTTTAACCAATACCCTGTCCGTGACCCCTGAGGATAATGCAAAAAACATTTCCAAATATAGGACAATTTAAGCACCATTAAATAATAATAATAGTCTTAAAGAGCTTCTCTTTGTCTCGTTTTCTTCAAGCCACTGATCTGATATTAGCTGGATGGGTAAATCCATTCATAGAAACTTAATCATGTAGTTTGATCTGTTAGTGATCATGAGGAAAAGAGACAAGGAAGGTAAGGTAATAAAAAGTACATGGATTCTGAAAGGAGAAATCAATAGATTGTGTTTCAATTCAACTGGGCCTAGAAGGATCAAATACTTTGTCAAATATCAATCTGTTCATACTAAGCACTTGTATCAATTATTTGTCAGACACAGAAACTAATACGATGCTGCGGCTCCTTCAAAATGTGGTGACGGTGGTGCTATTTCTATCCATCAAAGGAATGGAGGAGGAAATTGAATTGAACATCACAAAATCTGCAGCCTGTCAGTGTGTTAGAAGAAAAGCATTATCTTTCTTCTCTCGGCTTGTGATGTGAACGTCCACAAACATGCAATTAGCCAGCATGATGCCACGCGTAATCTCTGCGGACACCACGGCACAATTTGACCATCAATGTAACTAATTAAACTATCTAAACTCCAATTTGTAAACATATTTCAAACATAGCTATTAGCTACTAGCAACATTGCGTGATGAGAAGCATCCGTTCTCCATGGGGCTAATGCTAACTTCCATTTAAATTGAATTTTCACTTCGTTTGTAAGCATATTCAAGATGTAGCTACKAGCTACATTGCATGTTGYGAAGGGGAAGTGACATCCGACGCCCATTCTCTGTGGTTGGAACCATGTAATGTGTGTGACTCCTTGTTGTGCTTTGTGCATCATTTCAAGAATGCTTTACTCGTCAAAAAGAGACCCGMGCACGGCTCTCTGGCTCTCTCATGCCGTGRTTCTGTTCTCTCATCCAACCAAGACAAAACGCCTGCTGGAATGTTCTTTTCTTTGTGTTTGCACATTTGTTTTGCAGCAGGCGTCTTCGCTCTAACCCACAGAGTAGTCGGGAGAATAAGGTGTCCGCCACAAGGTCAGCTGCTCCACATATTTCTTTAAAATAATTCTTGGCAAGACGGGGTCCTGAAGGCAGTGAGGCACACACATCCTCTGAATCCTGGCTTCTCTGATTTATTAATAGCCACCTCCCCCCTTCTCCCTCATCCTCCCCCCTTGGCTAAGAAATATCTCCTCCCCTTCTGGCTTGAGAACTCTGTGCTGCAGCCACCGTTTGKCGTTCACACCAGCAGCATGACTGAGATGTTTGGCGTTCACACCAGCARCWTGACTGAGAGCTATGTGATGCCCTCAGATGGCTCAGTGTTAGTTATTCATTTCCTGTGAGTTTGATATCCTTATATAAACTATATACAKCTGCCTAGTTAGTACATGAAAACTTCATCAACCAAGAGCCTGTGTAAAATAATTGTAGTTCAATGTAGACTACTTCCCAATCTTCAAAATGGTACGCCTACATCAGTGATTAAAGATTATATATTGTTTAGATTTTKTTTKKKGGGGGGGGCGGCTCAGTTGGGGTCTCAACTGACTGTTGCAAGTTAAATTAGTAGAATAAACAAGGTGCAATAAAACAATGTGTTTGTGCATCAGCAGTGTTTCTCTTGTTATGTCACTGATAGTCACTCAATTAGCCATGTCAGCTGAACTATTTTAGATTGGTAAGTTAGTCTAGCGGCCAGCTATCTAAACTTAGTAATCTAAACGTAGTAATCATGGTCGAATTACCAGCCGGGGGGGCCCCCATTGATTTTGTTATTCAGTCTTACTCAGATACTGTATCATATTAAAAACTGCATGCAAATTCTCTACACCCTGTGGCAAATGCATATAATTTTAGGAAATGAGATGTAAAATAGCTAATTTTCCTCTCTGCCCTGTGGCAAAATGTGTAGAATTGCACGAAATGAACTTCGCTGTCAAATAAGGGAACGCTAAAATGTTTTTTTTCTCAGCATGTGGTGGTGGTGGGGGGGGGGGGGGGGCTACATGATGTCAAGCAGTACAGTAAAAAAATATCCATATTTTCTTCTACCCAAATACAACGTTTTTGACAATATCATATACTGTATTCTAACATTTGAACTGTCTTTGCCAAACACTGTCAAGTACAGTAGTTAGTCAATGTATTCAAATGAAGTTCACAAACATCTGATAGGACCCCCAGAGACAAAAGTCGACCAACATTCTTAGCGTAGACATTAAAACCAGTAGATGGTGATAGCGCTGACGGCATCCACATATTCCTATGGAAGCCGGAACTATTTGAATTTGAACCACGCCATATTGCTGAATGGGGCTGAATGGCACCAAGAAATCGCTAAGGATCATGGTAAAAGTGGCCGTAACTAGCAAAGGATCATGGTCGATGTAGTCGTTTTCATCCTGCTGAGAGAGCAACTCCACGGGCGCGAGCCTCCTCGTAGCCTGCCGGCCCGTGATTGGTCTGTGTCAGCACATGGTCCTGTGTGACGACAAATGTAGTAGTCAGAATGGATGACTATTTAATGAAATATCTCGATTTGATTGACCGTGGGATTGAACTTGATGATAATAAACTAATATTGGAGGCTAAAACTGCCGTCAAAATGTTCTTTGGGGATGGGGGGCGTTCTGGCGATTGTAATTTACATAGGCTTTCTAGGCCAGACCAGGGCTTTTGGCACTGCTAGGTTGCTAGCAGCAGCTGACCAGCAGAGCTCGTGACTTCAGGCTCCAGTCTGGACACTGGGGGCCTGATCCTTAGATGGGCTCTAAGGATGGATGGCCAGAGGAATGCCTGATGCAAACTGGTGTGAAGCGGTGTCATCAGTAGGTATTCAGGGAATGAGAAGCGTGTTGAATTGGAGCATGTAGTTGCTCCTCTACGGTTGCGGCGGCCATTTTTAGTTCTCATGTCGTTGGATGTGGTCTAATGAACACAGGGTATTTCCCTGGGCCGCACCGCAGATTTAAAAAGACCAACCTTTCTCTGAACCCAACAGCCTGGGATGGGTTACTTCTGAGCATGCTTGTCCTCATACTACCCTCTGTGGAAACTTTAAAATAAAAACCCTCAGAGCTCGTGACAGTGACCGTGTCAGCTGTATTAATAAATGATTTCATCGACTTTAATTGGCCAAATGCTGACGCAGATAAGGACTTGAACTTGACCTAACAAGTTTTACACGTTTCCCTGATTCAACTCCCCCCGCCAAAATATGTCAAACCCTTTTTTATTTTTAATCAGGGGCGTAATCTAGAGGTTTCACAGCTCACCTGCGTCCTCGCGTTAACACCCTATCTCATATATCCCAGGTTTGGAAAATGGGCTAACACTGTCTTGTCTATTAGGTTACACATTCTAATAAAGTGGAATGAGACTACACAATGCTATCTCCTYCAGGTGAAGGAATCTCCACTAATGGCTGTGAATTCAATATGAACAATGTTCCAAGCCGAAATATGAACACTATCCCTCTATCACCTCCAACGCCCCATGCTCAAAGGTTTAACCGCCGCAATGATACGCTTCATAAAGCTAYCTAATTCGATTTCAATTGACCTTTTGTGAATGGGCATTTTGGGTAACCTATATACTGGTGTAGGATCTTAATTTGAGCCGGTTTGCTACAGCAGGAAAATKATCCTGCAGCAACAGGAAATGTGAATTATTATGTGGATTATGATGAACAGADWTTTTTTTTAGAGGAAGTCTGAAATGTWAAAGGTGAAAACTCTTATCGATGTGCMCTTGAGCAAGGCACYTAACCCTAATTGCTTTTGTAAGTTGCTCTGGATAACACCATCTGCTAAATGACTAACATGTMAAGTGTAAATTACAAACTTTAGAAGACTTTTTAAGCCTTGAATACACTACAAGTGTACATTTTCCATGCTGTGCAGGACAATTCTCAGCAACAAAGAGTGATCAAATTAAGATCCTACATCTGTAGGGTGTACTTGCAGTGCCACAATTAAATACTTTTCATGCTTGCTTATATCTTTATAGTTAAGCAATGCTCAGCTAGCCTTCTGTACAGGTCCATTGTCTATTTCCACTAAGCATCAGTCATGATGTTGAGTCTCCACTCTTTCCCACTGCACCTCTACATTGTACTTCACATAATGACGGTATCAGGCGCACAATAAATCTGTGACAAGATAAGTGAGCTCGCCCAGACGTGTCCAATCATGCTGCGCACACGCACACTCACCCCGCTTCCCGGCACAAACACATATAACCCCCCATCCCCGTCTCCAACTCCAACCGTAGGGATAATTAACGAGCCTGATTGGTCCCTATTATGACGGACTTAATGAAGCTTTTAATGGAAATTAGTACCAGTTGGCTGAGGCCCCTGTATATCAGCCATGGTTAGTATGCTGCAGTGAACACAGTGAGCAGCACAGTTAGACAGAACAGAAAGCAGAGCAAGCCTMCAGCTCTGTKTTTGTGTCCCAAATGGCACCCTWTTCCCTATGTAGTGCACTACTTTGGAACAGGGTCAATTGAGCTCTGGTCAAAAGTAATGCACTATGAAGGGAATAGGGTAGCATTTGGGACTCGGGCGTCTCCAACACCAGAACACACAGAGATACTGTAAAGCATTACTATTGCCTCAAGTCCTAATGCCTTCAGTTGCCCTAAACAACACTTCACACAACGGACAACCAGCAGCCAGAAAATATGATGTTTTATGTTGTTTCTACTGCCTGATACTGAACATAATGTTCACGGCAAGCGTTTGCTTTTGTGTGCTTTAACGCCGTGCTAATAGTGAGGTATTAGGCTACTCGTTTAGCTGTGTTGGCCGTTTTCCACCGTAAATATCAGTGCAGCCGCTTTCAAAGCCAGGAGAATCAGCACTTCAGTGCTCGCACAAAGTTCAAGTGTTTTAATCGCTTAGGGCTTGTACGGTTTGAAATGGATCAAAATCAACAAGGAAACAGGGTTCTCTCTCCCAATAAGCCAGCGCTGTACAGTAATACAGTTTATAAGTTATATGAAAACATGGTTTCACATGAAAATGTTATCTCTGGTCATTGTTGAACCACAATTCCCATCGCCCCTAATCCCACACAAGTATSACACACACGTGCCGCTGTGCTTGCATTGTCGTACTTAGTAAATCAACAAATCAAAGAAAATATTATTAGTCACGTGCACCGAATACAACAGGTGTAGTAGACCTTACGTTGAAATGCTTACTTACAAGCCACTAACCAACAATGCAAGAAAATGTTTTCTGAATGATTTTCTAAAAAAACGAATAAATTAAATTAGATCAACAGTAATGCACACTAAGTTACTGAACAAGTCAGACAGGATTAAATGCTTTCTCACATCTGATCTGAGACCAGGGCTTGTATTCACAGAGTGTCTGAGAGTTCTGATCTAGAATCATTTTAGCCTTTTAGCTCATAATGAATTAGATTTCATAGACACCGGGCACCTGATCCTAGATCAGCACTCCTATCCTGAGACGCTTTATGAAAACAGGCTGTGAGTGTGTTCCGGGGAATTGCTCTTCTCACTTGCCTCTTTCCTATCTATGGGAATCCTCCCCAAACAGCTCTGTGCCAGCACGGGTGTAAGCATGGAGACTGCGTAGGACCCAGCAAATGCAAGTGTCACCCTGGCTTCACTGGAAAAACCTGCAATCAAGGTAAGACCGTCTTCCTCACCGCCGATCAGTAACTGGGTTGACGTTGTGATCGTGACATTGTGACATTGTGATGCTTAATGACGCTTAATGACGTTGTGATTACACCCTACACTGAGATTGGATAGACCACTTGGTGTCTTCTGTGTGAAAATACACTGTACCTTTCATACTCCTGTAGAGAAAGAGGGAGAGAGAGAGAGTTAATCAGTTAGTGAGAGAGAGAGAGAGAGAGATAGAGTTTAGTGAGAGAAAGATAGGTAGTTAGTGAGAGATAAGGAGGGAGAGAGAGAGAGTTGGTGAGTGAGAGAGTGAGAGAGAGAGAGAGATAGTGAGAAAGCAAGAGAGAGAGGGATGGGTACTTAGTGAGAGATGAGAGAGAGAGAGAGATAGTGAGTGAGAGGTAGAGTTGGTGAGAGATAGAGATAGTCAGTGAGAAAGAGAGAGCCGTAGTGAGTTAGTGGTCGTTCTAATCTGAGCCAGCATGCCTTTACTCAGTGCTTCAAGGCCCCTTTCATCCACCTCCATCCAGACCTGCTGACATTAACATTTTCCAAAGGAAACTAATGGAAGTCAAACTTCACCTGGCCCTGAGCGATGGCATGATAATCATTGTTTATTGTCTACTATGCACACATACATAGCAACAGGAACAGGCGTAGTAATGTTGCCGTTTTATTAATTGATTCATAGCTGATGCAGGATGCAGGCTAGCTCTCTCCATAGTAGTTAGACACTATAATCGCACAGGAGAGGGTGGTAGAAACAGCCTGAATCAGCACAAATGGAAATGCCTGCTGTGCACCGGGGCCACACACACACACACACACACACACACACACACACACACACACACACACACACAACACACACAACACACACACACACACACACACACACACACACACACACACACACACACACACACACACACACACACACACACACACACACACACACACACACACACACACACACACACACACACACACACACACACACACACACACACACACACAGTGAATGATGCCTGGATGGCAACCTCCCTCTGCAGATAACATCTCAATTACTATCCTGAGATAACTCAGAGAGCAGGCTGAAATGCAGTGCAACGAGTAGTCGTTGAGAGTTACAACACATGAGTGAGGTGAGTGAGTGAGTGAGTGTGTGACGTGAGTGAGTGAGTGTAGTGCGTTGCGTGCGCGTGCTATGTGTCTGTGTCTGTGCCTCTATATTGAATTGAATGACCCCCTCAGCCAGGGAGGGTTAATTTCAGGTAAATCCGAGTGGCTTGAAACTACTTGTGGAATTCACGCCTTAAGACAGGAATAGGATAGCATGTAATTAAAAACATGGAGGGAGAGAGAGAGAGAGAGAGAGGGGGCGAGAGAGAGGGGGCGAGAGAGAAGGGGCGAGAGAGAAGGGGGAGAGGGAGTTGAAATCCTTTCCGGAATGTAGAAATGAGTCATCGTACATGTCTCAGGCTAAGGTGGCCCATGGCAGGTTGGCTGGATGGCTCAACTTTGATGTAGTCGCTAGAAAAGAATCAAACATGGGTCATGTTCGTTAGTAACCAAAGGAAGAGAACAGACTCAAACTGGGAGGGACTACTTAGACAGGTCCAATAAAAATAAAAATWAAAATAGTTTTCCACTGCAAATTGGTTTTAAAACATTTTCCGTTGCGTGCTCTAATGAACACCTCTGACTTCCTTACTTCGACTAGGACGGACGTTGCTCTTTTATCAATGTACTAATAATAATTAGACTTGTCTGACAAACTATCATTTAAAAAATATCAAATGCTTAAGTGTGCATGGAACTAAGTTGGCAGAGTCGTGCCTTAGACAAGCACTTGGCTATGACATCTGGTGTCCCTGACTGAAGAGCTCATTAAAGGGGCAATCTGGGGACTTTTCAAGCGATCGATCATTTAGAGATAATGTATGTCTAATACGTCTACTAATAGATATAACCTTCAGCGGGAATCATTCCACGTCGCCGTAGAAACTCATTAATTATTCAAAACCTAAAGATTGGATTTCTTTTTCTCATTCAAAGTAGTGATTTGCTGTTAACCGTTGATTTGTCGTTCTAATGTCAGTCGAAGACACACTGGAATGTTCATTTTCCTTTATGCCGATACTCGATCGATCTATCTTATGTTTCATTTATTCGGTTAGACACCCATTTAGATGGTGAGGTGAACTGTAATGGTTGAAATAGTGATGTGGCGTTGTAAACAGAGAAACATGTTTACAAGCAGTAGTTACAAGTATAACACACACACACACACACACACACACACACACACACACACACACACACACACACAACACACACACAACACACACACACACACACACACAGCCACACACACAACCACATGCAGTGCATGCTCGGGGCTAGGCATCTGCTTCCACAATAACTGAGTGGTGAGCACAGAGGAATGATCCTCAAGGCACTGTGTTAACAACAGTGTTAAAGCACCCACAACACAGCAGATGTTTGTGACAGCGACAAGAGGGACCATAGAGGTGATCGTTGAGAGAATTCTCTCTCCCTCTTACTTTAAAGTCTCTCTGTCTAGGTTCCAGCTTGGTTAGGAACATGACATTATGTCGCTCTTTCTTCCTGTACCACTGTAATGGCTAGACCAATGTATACCATGATCTATTCATATTAGTGAGCAATTATTCCAGCAACTTAGGTTT
>NW_019943460.1:99576-103495 GCF_002910315.2 Salvelinus sp. IW2-2015 | reverse complement strand
CCATTGCTATTAATTTTCCGTGTCATTGATCAAACATTCCTGCCAATAACACCAACTGTTGAAAATGTTTCTCTCTATCACAATCACTGATCACAACAGTCCAGCTTGTTTTCAAATGTTAACGCTTTTATGTATTTACTTCTGCAGTTCCAACAATGGATTACCAATCGCAGATGGCCCCTTTAACAGATGACATTTTCATGGTCATGGTGTGTCGGGGCCAGATGGGTACTGATGCTGCACCAAATCAACTCATTACCAAGATATCCAGTTAGCACTGAGACAACGTGCATCCCCGCTCCGTCACTCCCGCAGATCAAAATCCCTTTAATAAGATGATTATTTTCTACGGAGGTTCAATTACCCTTGTCTCCCGCTGTTTAGATGCTATTAATTGCTGTGAGGAGCGAGCGCCGTGTAACCGTTTCAGATTATGCGACCTCCTCTGTCCATTTATTTTGCTCTCTGGTCTCTCTCTCTCTCACATTTCTTTCTTTCCTCTCTTTTCTCCCCTCCCTACTTTCGCATTTCTCTCTCTCACATACGTGTCAGCGAGCCAGCGGCGGTGGCATCTCTCCAAATATTATGCTTCACGTACCTCAAGTTGAGTAGCGCTTGGCCTTCATGTCATCCTAAGTGCGTTCTATTCTTTCTGTTCTGAGAGCGTTAGRTAATATAAGGTTTGGAAGTAGCCTTAAACCTCTGTAGTTAGATGAAGTTAAACACCCCCTGTTTAACGCTTTTTGCTGTGTTTATTATCTGGAAACCAAGCACGCACTTACACTCTACCTAGATATCTATCTATTTCTTCATTTTAGTAGACGCTCTCATCTAGAGCACGTACATTTTCATACTTTTGATTCGTACTGGTGCCCCGTGGGAATCGAACCCACAACGCTGGCGTTGCAAGCGCCATGCTTTACCAACTGAGCGCCATTCTCTCTCCCTGTCTCTCTGTCTCTGTCTCCGTATGTCTCTCTATGTCTCTTTCTCTCTGTTTAGTTGGGGTGATATTTTTAAAGTTGAAAGTCAAACACTGCAGCTGCCACAGGATTACAAATGATACTTTACATGTCATCATATGATTAGCCTTGTCACAGCCACTCTTGCCTCTTTCTTCAGTTGCACTGTTAAACCCCGTTTCTCATTGTGGACTCCTTTCCAGCACTATCTCCTACTTCCAGCCAAACTCGGTTTCCTGTCTTTATTTTGAAGTCCCTCTCTTCTCTTATCCCTCTCTCTCTCTCTCATCCTCTCTCTTCTCTTCAATCCCTACTTCTCTTCATCCCTCTCTCTCCCTCTCATCCTCTCTTCATCCTCTCTCTCTCTCGCTCTCTTCATCGCCTCTCTCCTCTCTCTCGCTCTCTTCCTCCCTCTCTCTCTCGCTCTCTTCAATCCCTCTCTCTCTCTTTCAATGCCCTCTCTTCTCTCTCTTCATCCCTTCTCTCTCTCTCAATCCCTCTCTCTCTCTCCATCCCTCTCTCTATCTCTACTTCATCTTTCTCTCGCCTCTTCACTCCTCTTCATCCTCTCCTCTCTCTCTTCATCCCTCTCTCTCTCTCTCTCTATCTCCTCTCTTCATACTCTCTCTCTCTCTCTCGTCTCTCTCTCTCTTTCTCTCTCTCTTTCATCCTCCTCTTCATCCTCTCTCTCTCTCTCTTATCTCCTCTCGTCTCTCTTCTCTGGCTTAGCTCTCTTCTCTGCTCTTCTCTCCCTCTTTCTCTCATGCTTCACCTCTCTCTCTCTCGTGTTCTCCTTTGTCCCTTGAAGCAGTGGCCTTTTTCGCTTCATCAAGCAGCACTGGAAGCTGCTTAGTGGTATTCCCAATTTCTTCCTCTGTTTTTGTTTTTCGTTTATTTTCTTTTTCTCCCCTTCTCTTATTTTTTCCATTGAAGAATTCCGAGCCGTGTCGGGAAAATCACTTCAAATATAACTCTTACAAGACTCTTGTGAACTACAATAAATGTTTTTATTACATTGTATTGCAATCTGGAATGTCCGAACAGCCACCTTCCCAGAGCCACTGGTTGCTATTGATTACCAATCCAACACATGAGATCATTACTACTTAAATTAAATTACTTTCCCTAATGTCATCTGCCACGCATTTTATCCATTCATTTCAGGCTTCCTGTTTGTCTACTCCCAATAACGCTTGTATCCCCTTTGATTTAGATTATAATGGGGGCAGGACCCCCTTGTCCCCTAAATTAAATATTATGTCTATACTTTGCCCTAAGCAACTTATGACCTTTACCCTAAGCACTTATGGCTGTTTCCCTGTCCAATTTTATCTTCATAATGGTGTCTCGGCTGCTTTTTCTCATACATACACGTTACGCACGTATACTTTGGCCATCTGCTAAATCTTTGTTTTCCTGTATTTTACCAGAATGGCCAAATGCAATATCAAGTGTTCCTTCTCCTTCTCCTTCCTTTACTCAATGTTTTGATATGTTTTTTTATTGTCTAAAAGCCATTTACTCTACACTCGGAACTGGGAACCATCACTACTATGGGTGTATGGTTTCTGCATTCACCTTCGAACAATGACCCACTCTGTCCTGGTCTCGGCGTTATCTTTGTATTTTATTTCAAGACTGCATTGTTCTTGACCAGAGAGGCCCCTGGGTAATCGTAGCAATGAATAGTGGCTGTGTCAGAAATGCACCACCACGCATACCTTGAAGAGGTCCCACCCAATAAATCATTGAGACTACTCTTCCTCTCTTCTCTTCCTACTGCTCTCTCTCTACTACTCGTCTCTCTCTTCTCGCTCGTCTCTCTTCTGCTCTCTCTCTCTCTTCTCTCTTCTCTCTCCTCTTCTCTCGGCTCTCGCCTCTCGCTCGCGCTTCTCTCTCTCTCTCTCTCTCTCTCTTCTCTCTCTCCCTCTCTCTCTCTCCTCTCTCTCTCTCTCTCTCTCTCTCTCATCTCTCTGTTCTGTGTCTGGACCGGCCCCAGACGAGAGGAAGAGCAGAGAGAAGAGGAGAGCGAAGAGATGAGAGAGAGAGAGCGGTAGCCTCAGTGGTTGATAGTAAACCGAAAGGTTGCTAGATCAATCCCGAGCTACAAGGTACAAATCTGTTTGGTCCTGCCCCTGAATAAGGCAGTTTAACCGCAATGTTCCTAGGCTGTCAGTGAAGGGTGTCACTCCAGAAACACGATGACAATAACTCCCAAGACCTATCTCATCCATCTGCAGTCCTCTCTGTATATCTCCTCTCTCATCTTCGCTCTCGTTCGTTTATCTCCTCCAGTCTCCCCTCTAGTCTTGCTCTTATACTTTCCAACAGGGAACGACTCAGCCTTAGGCTGTGTTTATTCAGTTTTGGCTCGCGCTAGTTGCGGCCTCGGCGGCTTGTTGTGTCTATGTGAGAAGCTGACACCATCATTCCTTTTCCCATCATCCTCTTCATTTATATTTTCAAGATGTTTTCAGTTGTCACTGCCTGGACAAGCCAAGCGAACTTCTCTCTCTTCTCTCTCTCTCTTCTCTCTCTCTCTCTCTCTCTCTCTCTCTCTCTCTGCTCTCTCTCTCTCTCTCTCTCTCTCGTCTCTCTCTCTCTCTCTCTTTCTCTCTCATCTCTCTCTCTCTCTCTCTCTCTCTCTTTCCTCTCTCTCTCTCTCTCTCTCTCTCTCTCTCTCTTCTCTCTCTCTCTCTCTCTCTCTCTCTCTCTTCTCTCTCTCTCTCTCCTCTGCTCTCTCTCTCTCTCCTCTCTCTCTCTCTGATGAGTCAGATCACAATGTTTTTGTAATGTTATTTAGCCTATTTACCCTTGTCTCTCTCCACAGCAGCTCTTTTTAATGAATGAAGGCAGGAGCTCCGGCAGACACAAGGCAGGCAGTGACAGGTGGGAGAAATGGGCTGCGCACAATACCACGCTCCGGGTTCTGTAGTGTGTGTGTGTGTGTGTGTGTG